>NC_052483.1:7252613-7276093 GCF_009730915.1 Dioscorea cayenensis subsp. rotundata
TTTGAAAAGTGGATAAACCACGATCATTGAAATAAAAAGAGATACAAAAAGAAACAAAAGGCCAGGTTCAAACAGGAAATCCACAAGGAGTGGGAAATAGAACCAAGCCTCGACAAAAGAGAGAGAAAAACGAAGGATCAAAGATCCTTAAGGAAGCAAAGAACAATGACTCTACTCCCGCCTGGGGATGAGGGACTCGCAAAGGAACTTCAGAGACCGAATCTCGGCAACGAGGGAAAATCCGGACTTCTCTTGATTTTTAGCCAGAGTTACGTCAAGCTCATTCTTGGTTTCTGGAGCTGCATTATACCATGATATAATCATACGGTCAATCTTAACAATAATAGAATCAGACGAGAGACAATTGGAATTGAAAATGCGTGCATTTCTTTCAAGCCAAATATTCCAATTGATAGCTCTAACAAGCATATCCCAAAAGGGGATAGAAGGCACAGAATCCTAGTGTCTCGGTCACCCCTAGATCCTTAAGAGATCTTGGGGAGTCATGCCTCCATAGCTCGGTCCAAAGTAATACCAGATGTGCGCCGCGAAGGAGCAATGCAAAAGGAGATGATCAACATTTTCAATCCCCGCGTGACACATAACACAAGTGGTGGTATGAAGAAGGTTGCACTGACGCTAAAGCCAAGTTCTCAAGTGTTAAAAATCTTGTTGTCCCAAGCTAACCAGTTGAAAAGGTTAATTTTCTTAGGGAAAGGACCTTTCAAAATGGTAGGTGTCCTATGACAGCGCAATCCCCCATCATTTAAAAAATTGTAGAAGGTTCTTACAGAAAAAATGCCATTGGCGGAGAGGGTCCAGTTCTTAACATCCTTAATGGAGGGAGGACAAGTTAAGATGGCATTGTAGAAGTTTTCCCAGTCTGGAAAATCAATTAGAGGGATCACAGGTGTCCTCAACGCATAAGCTTGAATCGAATCCTCAATATGTTGGGCTAAAAGAAAATAATGAGGCCAGATATCGGTCAGGGCCCTGGCCCTCAACCCAATTATCTAACCGAGGAAGAGGGTGTTGGATCCACTTGAGCAGATGTGATGATATGTTTTTCACTCGAGAGGTGGAGGGAGCGCGAGGATGCCATTCAAAAGAAGGATCGCTCTTCTACGTTGCTTGTGGAAGAGGTTCCACATTGGAACATTCCTAAAATAATTTTCCCGGATAATATTCTCACCACACCAGTTAGAACCAGTAACGATTTTCCACCACCATTTTCCCAACAGGGCACTATTGAAAGTGCGTAGGTTGAGGATACCCCATCCACCTTGTTCTTTGGAACGACACAGCCTGTCCCAATTAACTAGCCTGATTTTACTATGCTGAGAGTCCGGGCCAGACCAAAGAAAGTCTCTACGGATCTTATCAATGTTTTTGGCTACCCACGCCGGCAGCTTAAAGATCGACATCCAGTAGGTGGGGATGGCCGTCAAGACCGAATTCAACAAAGTGAGTCTTCCACCAAGAGAAAGCAACTTGGATTTCCAGGAAGCAAGTCTAGAGCGAATTTTGCTCAACAGGAGATCCCAGTCTTGCTTCCTTGGCCTTCCACCCGAAATAGGGTATGCCAAGGTAAGTAATCGAGGCAGAACCCGAATTACAGATGGGATCGTTCTAGTCGAGCATGGTGTGGCGTGAGATTTTTCGAGAGGCATATAAGCGGGTCTTGATCCGAGAGTTAACCTTGAGTCCCGAGATACCCTCAAATAAGTAGAGGATAAGCTTGATGATCACGCAGATCTTCCCTCCTCCATTCGGTGAGAATGAGAAGATCATCCGCGTATTGGAGGTGACACATCTTGATCCCAGATCTCCCGAACAACCCCATGAAGAACCCCCGAGTTCAAAAGCATTATTGATCATCGTGCTAAGAACATCAACCACAAGGACGAAGAGGAGAGAGGAAGAGGGTCCCCTTGTCTTAATCCTCTCCGATATCTGACATAGCCGCATTGGCTACCATTGATGAGGAATTTTGCTTTGGAGGATGAGAGGAGAGCATTAATCCACCCAGTCCATTTTTCACTGAAACCCCTCGCCCTCAGTAGTTCAATAAGAAAACTCCAGTCCACGGTATCAAAAGCTTTTTCAAAATCAACTTTGAGAATCAAACCAGGGAAGTGGTTCTTTTGCATGAAGAAAATGAGTTCATTAGCAGTGACAATGTTATCAGTAATACATCTCCCTTTAATGAACGCAGACTGAGTTTCATCAACTAAAGAATCAATCTTAGATCGTAGTCTGTTCGCCAAGATCTTGGAAATAATCTTGAAAGAAGAGTTAATCAAGCTGATTGGGCGATAATGAGAGGGATTGTCGGGGCAAGGATTTTTAGGAATTAAGGCAATGTTAGCCCAGTTAATCCTTTCAAGATTAGCTTTACCCCAGTAGAAGTCCTCACAAAGGTTGAAGACATCGTCCTTAACAATATCCCAATATTTCTGGAAGAAAAAGATCGGGAACCCATCCGGCCCAGGGGCTTTGTCAGCAGCCAAATCAAAGACTGCCCGTCTAACTTCCTCAAGAGTGAAAGGAATATCAAGAGATGACAGATCATGGTGATACTTAGTACCAAGAAGATTGGCCCAATTGAACTTGAAACGAAAGTCTTGGGTCGAGCCACAAAGGTTTTGGTAAAAAGAGGCAAAAGTATCCGCAATGCGATCAATATCATTGACTCTGATGTTGTTATTGGTGATCCAAGGGATAAAATTCCTATTCCGTCGCCCATTAGCAACAGAGTGGAAAAATCTGGTATTTTCATCACCCTCCTGAAGCCAGGTAGCCCGGGCTCTCTGTTTCCAATAAATCTCTTCGTGTTTGAGTATTATGTGTAAGTCTAAATGTAAGGTAGCGTCTTTGGCAAGTTCCTCAATAGTGAGGGGGCGCGATTCTTTGAAATTATCAAGGAGGTCGATCTCATGCATTAAAGCCAGTTTTTTGAGTTTGATCGAGCCAAAGTCCGTCTTAGCCCACTGCCGAATACAAATTCTAGTCTTAGCAATTTTTTTAGCTATGACATAAGCTCCACATCCTTGAAATAGATTGGTATTCCACCACTCCCTGATTAGATCAGGAAAATGATCTACCGAGCACCAGGTTCGCTCAAAATGGAAAGGGCGCTGAATGGAGGGATGATTACCAGACTCTAATCTAATAGGGACATGATCGGATCCGAGCCTGGGAAGGCAGTTTTGAATGGTTTTGGGAAAGAGAGCGTTCCAATCAAGGTTGACTAAGAAGCGGTCTAGCTTTACCCAGATTGGATTTACTTGACCATTGGTCCATGTAAACCTTTTCCCAAAACAGGGGGGTTCAAATAAACTCAGATCCCTAATTAAAAGTCTACCGCCTAATGTCATCATCATTAGGGCAACCAAATGGATTTGTCCTCAATAGCGAAAATAGAGTTGAAATCACCACAAATGACCCATGGAACTCCAACCCCTGGGAGACAGAGTCTAATTTCATTCCAAAAATCAGATTTCAGGTGTCTAGCATTTGGTCCATAGACCGAGGTGCACACCCAGCTAACATCATTAGATTTGAACCTAAGTTTAACAGAGAGACAGTAGACCCCCTGAAAGAGCAACTGACCCTCAAGTAAACAACTATTCCACCCAATGATCATACCACCAGCGGAACCAAGGGCTGGGGTAAAGAGGAATTGATCAAGTTTGGTGCCACCAATGGCTCTCCAAGTTATTGAATCAATTGAGCAAAGTTTGGATTCCTCAGTAAAACAACTGTATATCCGCATGGTGAAGGTGTAGAAAGTCTTTGACTAGGAAGCGTTTGGAGGGCCTTCCCAATCCCCTAACATTCCAACTAATAATGTTCATTGGGAAACTATATAGGGCCTGAAGTGGAACCTACAGTAGAGGTTCCCACTCCTGAGTTTGAATAAGTCTTTCTAGTTGATTCTAGCATGCGTAAGTGTGACAAACAGTTATCTCTATGATGCAAAGAATCAAAAGAAATACCACAAGCATTACAATAGTTGATGAGTTGCAAATCATTCCAATCATTAAAGAGAAGGGGATTCGGGATTGTACCTTCTGGTGTTGTACTGGAGTTCCCCTTCTTTTTGGAAGATCTGGGTGGTTGTGGTAGGAAACCAGCTTCCTCATTCCATCTTGAGGATGGTTTCTTCCGTCTCTCGCTCCTTCTTGTCCCTTGGGTAGGGTCCTCCGTTTGTCCAGAGTGAAGTAGTCGCCTGACTTTAACTTCAAAGTCAGATTCTGAGTCTTCCATCTCTGAACAATTTAGGCTATCGCCCTCCTGACCAGACCCTCGGATATCTGGACAACAGGGTCCTGAAGAGAAACATCTGCAGGGATGTCAGCATCCCCTTGTGCCATGTTCTCGGTCATAGAAGAATCATCCCTTTCCAAGAAGCGGGTTGAGATCTCCATGAGGGGGCTGTCCTTGGACATTGCTGGCTGAGTTTGAGTTTTTGTTTTCCTGTTGGGCCTCAGAAATAGGCCCAGGAAAATCGTTAGCAGGGTCCAAGCCATCAGTTTTCTTAAAAGCTGAAGATGGGCCAAGAGAGGGAGGCCCAAGATCCACGAGGTTAGAAGCAGAGCCCAAAGTGAGTGCTCGATGAACACAGGATTGGGTGTGTTAAGCTTGCAAGGTGGCGGACCACTTTGGACGTCCAGATGAGAAGAAGTCAAAGGGGAACACACGTGATCTCCTTGCACTTTGCCACTTGGAATTATCTCCACCCTTTCCAACATGGTCGTATGCGAGCGGTCATCAGAGGGAATAAAAACCTTGACCAATGCATGGTCGACAGCACACCCCTCAACATCGACCAATGCATGGTCGACAGCACCTCCTTGATCTGGGGGTTCGTGTGACGCATGCAACGTGAGCGACTGGCGGGTAATACCCTGATTCAAAGGCTCAGGACCAACGGTCCGACGACATGCCAAACGTTGGCCATCTTTTCTGGTTAGCCTGTTCTCATCGACCCCGGGAGCTGGGCTCGCCGGACGGGTCTTAGGGAGAGTTATTGATACCCCGGGGGTCACACTCACCGGCCGGGTAAATTTAGAAGGGCACGTAGGGACCCCGGGAGCGGAGCTCACCGGACGGGTCGAGTTCGGCTGGGGACGAGGCTTCCACACCCGCCGATGTTGCTGGGAATCCCGATCTCTCTTGGCTTCCGATTTGTTAGCTAGATCTTCGTCTCCCGCCTTCACCACTTCCTTACCTTTGATCTCTCGGCCAGCATCCGTGGTCGAATGGAGATTGGTGACTGAGGGGTCTTCATGCCGAGGAAAAATCACAACATACTTATCAAGATCACGTCTGAATGTCGGAAAAGGATGGCGGTTATCGGTGATCAACACGATGAATTTTCGCATGCCAAAGCTCAGAATGAACTCGTGGGGAAGCACCACCCTTGGCCGGCAGCGGACGAGGACCGAAACGAAAGATTTGTGAGGTTTACTCGGCTGCGGAATGGCTACCAAGTCGCCTATCGGTCTGAGGATGTCTACAAGCACCGACCACGTCCATGCGTGGAGGGGGAGATTCCAGATAAGAAGGACCTGAGCATTCCCCGACGCCGAGCCCACGGATCCAATTTCCGGCGACCAAGGCTTGATGGAAATGACACACGGACCTAACTTCGAAGGTAGACTTAGTTCACCGATCTTGCTAGCTTTAATGGCTTCCTCTTCACTGCAAAGGGTGGCGAGATAGGAGTTTCCTTTGAAGTCGTAGACAGCATCCACTCTGGGAGTGTTCAGAGCGCCGGGGAGGAACTCCTGCAAGATATCTTCGCTTGTCTGACCCGAGATAATATCCAGAGACAATTATCTTGGCCAAGTCTTTCCTAAGTTTAGAGGTTTCTTGAGTTAGAGAGATGGAGATCTGGGATCGTTGCCACTTGGGTTTTGAAGGAAGATCATCCACTGTCTTCTGAACCTCATCCAACGAAGTAGCAGAATGTGATGGTCCTGACTTGGCCTTAGGCCGGACACGACGGTGTCTCGGAGAAGCTTGGAGTTCGACTCTACAGTTGGCCGCCAGGTGCCCAGCTCCCCCACACCGCTTGCAAGTTAATCGATGACGGCATTCAGAAGTTTTGTGAGAAGAACGGAGGCAGTGGTTGCAGGTCGGAGATGAACGGGGTCTCTTAGAGCCAGAAATTGGAAGAAAACCCTGAGGAGGCGAGAGCGGGATACTATGGCCAACTGAGGTCGGACTTCGACTGGATCTACGCGGTCTAACAGTTTCCCAACCAGCATTAGGATCCTCAGGTGGATGATCCGAAGTCTTCTGAATCTCCTCCGACGCCACTTGTGCACTGTGAGGGCTCACCGCCTTAGCGAAGGAGGTGCCCTCCCGAAGTAGGCTGCGATGGGAAGGAGGGAGCCTGGATCCCGAAGACTGACTGGAGTCCTGTTGCCGGTTTTGGTTGTAGTTACGGCGAGTCCAACCTCCTCTACTACCTCCAGCTCTACCTTGTCGACCGCTGTCACGACCTCCACCACCGAGAAGATCATCGTGAAGCGAACCTCCCATCATCCTTGACGAAGGGCTTCCTCCCCCCTTATATATATATTTTGGTCATATGTATAGTTGAAATGTATTGCAAAAACTATATTATGTGAAATAATTTATAAAATATAAATATTGCAAAATCTGATCAACTGAAAGAGCACTACTTTACCCTGACTACAATATAATCTTCTTCTCTAATCAAACCAATAAAACTTTATATATATATATATATATATATATATGAGAATTCTGCCCATTATTTATTTGAACACCATAATAAAGTCATTAATGATGAAAATGTGGAACTTTCTCGTGGCTACAGATAATCATCACCATACTCAAGCTGAGGTTACCTAGAAGATCAAATGCTCAATTAATTTCATCAGCGCTAGAGTTTCCAATGCTACCGGCGATTCAGATCCTACTCCAGTATTAGAGTAGAGTTTTCTATTTTCAGCCTTGCAGACCTACATCTCCTTTTAGTGGTTCCCATCTACATAGTTATTTTTTGGTTTTTTAATTACCTTGTTTTGTTTTTAACTGTTCTGTGCCCCATCTCTGGTGAGAGCTTCAGTGTGTTCTAGTTTCTTCGCTTTTTGTTTGGTTGTATTACCTTTTTTTTCAATAAAGTTGTGGTTTATTCATTTTTATCAAAAAAAAAAAAATGTTTAAGACATTGAAGGCAATAAGTAGTGCTAAGTGATTATTGAAAATCCGTAATATAAATTTAAAAGTGAAGATAAATTAAAAAATAATTGTCATATTTTATTGTATATATATTTTTTTTAAAAGATATCATTTAGTATATGAAATTTATTATAAAAGACACCAAATGCCAAACAATCAAGTAAGGGAATAACCAATGAATAACTAATTTTTGAAAGCGTATTGCACTCACTGAATAATAATATTGTACAAAAAGACTATGGAAATCAAAATAATGATTATGGACTCACTAAGAAATGATATAATGCAAAATGAAAATCAAAATCATTACAGTCAACGTAAGGCGAGAAGCAATCTCAAGGTCAAGATATATATTGATGATGCAACTGTCCACATAATTAATTAGTAGGAATATGTTTTTTTTTTCTTAATGATTATAGCTTGATTCTTATTATTTTCTTTTTACATTAAGTTTTTATTTCTTTATTGTTATAAAAAAAATTTTTTGTCTTGAAACTTACTTTTATCTATTAAAAAAATCAGAATAGATCAGTTACTTATTGTTATGATCTTAAAATAAGGGTTATGTGTTAAAAAAAATTGTAATAAATAAATAAACAACAAAAATTTCTGTTTATTTTTTATTGAAAAGTATTGAGATTAATTGATTTTTTTATTCTTAAAATTCTAGAAGTCACATGCTAAACTAATCGGGATAAAATACTGAAAGTCCTATAAGTGGGTAAAACTGTTATAGTTATTTATTTATTTACATACATGAAAATTTAAATTCAAAACAATTACCCAATCCACTACTACTGTACATTAGTATTAAATCTTTACATATATTTAAAATAGTTGTAAGAAAGAATAAATATAGTTGTAAGAAAGAGTTTTAAGAAAGATTTTTTAACTTTATTTTTTTAAAAAAAATTCTCCCTGTCATATGTAAGTCTTTGCTTGCATTAGAAGTGATATTAGTGATGGAAAATGTTCATTTTTTTTATTTTTGCATTAAATAATCCATTAGATATTTCAAATCAATATAATTATAATTATTAAAAAGTATATTTTTATTTTGTATGAAAAAATACCAAAAGTTTGTGGATTATTTGAAATATAGCTATTAGAACCAACTCAAATATGAAACCCTTCTAGGCTCTAGGTCTCGAGTTAATGATTCAATCATGGTTAATAAAAATATTTTAAAATATTATTTTAGAATTATAAACTATTTCTTAATTATATGACATATAATATATTATATAATATTTATTATTGTTTTCTAGTAATAAAATAAATAAATTGACGGAAAAAAAGCAAATTGTTAATAAATTTTTGGTTTATATCAAATATGATATTAATAATTAATAATTTTGATTACACTTATTTGTTGAATAATAAGTGTTCATAACACATTTGAAAACTAAGATGTGTCAATAGTTTCATTGTACAAAGTTATTTAATCACAATAGTAGAGTTTTCATTTTATGTTTAATGTACAATATTGCTTTGAACCCTTAAAATTATAAAATCCCTGATGTAAAGTGCGGGAATTTGCCTAGTTTTAATTAAATTGGGTTAAAAATCATTAATACTCACTTTAAAGAATAAGATAAAATTAATTTTATATTTAATAATAAATATGATTTCCATACATAAATTGTTAAACATAGGGAAAATGACCATACATACACTAATAAGTTTCAAAGTGACGAAGAGATCCCCAGAAATTTTCAAGTGACCCAAAGGATCATATTCTGTTTCACTATTTACCAATTCAGTCCTTGTAGACATTATACCATACTTTTCAACATTTTATAATGATAAAATTGCCTTTCTATCTTATAATTCTTCTTTTTTATAAATTTACTAATCTGTATTATTTGTTCAAACATTTTAATAAAAATGTTAGTTAAAAAGCTTTAATTAGATATTGAAGGAATTTGACCTAACTTAAAATTTTTTAAAAATAAAATTATACAAAATGGTATATAGCCTTGTTATTGTTAGTTCATTAAAATTCACAATTTTACTTTCCTTTTAAATTAGATTATATCATAATTGAGGTAGCCACAAGAAAAATACATTAAATCATACATATTGTACATAACCCCAAAATGTTAGCTTATAATAAAGGCCAATTTTCTTCTTTAATCAAACTAATGAAACTTCTATATATAATATGAGAGTTCTAGGTATTATTTATTTGAACATGATAGTAAAATAAAAAATGATGAAAATTTAGATATTGAAGAAAATTGAAAGTAATGTTAGTTGACTATTAACATAATTTTAAACTTGAAGAAATTCTTTTTTGAAAAATAATCAACACATATTATATATATATATATATATTAAAAAAAATTCTATCTGGTGGATTGAAATTAAGTTTTAAAAATTCATGATTGATGTCAATTTAAAACAGGCAAAAGAATGGCATATGAACCACTAAGTCACTAATTCTTCTGAAGTGGATAAAATCTTCGTTTCCATATATTACATATATTATTGATTCAACTTTATGGCCAATTGATAGGAAATAGGTTATATATATATATATATATATATATATATATATATATATATATAGATCAAGTAATCTATGCACGTTCGTAGAATCGAAATTTATGAACGTTGCTATCAACTGTTGGATCGAAATCCAACGGTTGATCACTATTTCACGAATAGATTGTCCAACTTTATTTCTACTAGACCTACAACAACCATACTAAAAACCAAAATTAAACTAATCAACCCAGCCAACCCATTATTAGCTCACACTATAAGAAAGCTAATATTACTGTTATCACCTGTGGAGGCTACCTTTTTCTCATATATATATATATATATATATATATTGAAGTGGAAAAAACCACAATTTGTAATATGTTTTTTTTCCCTTATATCTAACAATATAATAAAAAAAATATAAAAATTAATTTCATCAAATAAAAAAAAAAAGTGGAGATCAACAATTAGTTGTTATTATCTTTAAATAAGTATTCCATGCTTTAAGAATATATATCAAAAACAAAGGTTTTTTTAATTTATTTTGCCTGAAAAAACTATGTGGGATTAAATGATTTTTTTATATATATAAAGTGACAAGCCACACCATGATTCTAATAGAACAAAAAGTTGATAATTAATTGAAAATAAGTTGTAGCTTTTTATTTTTTATTTTCCTTTATTTATTATTTTCTAGGTGACTTTAAATTAGGCCTGATAAAAGGTAAAGGTAGACATCTTACGACTTGCCACCCAGGTCAATTAATAAACAAAAAGTGGATAAACCATTGCTTTATTCAAGAATAAAGTTAGATCATCTATTAAATATCAAGTCTAATTAAGAGAAAACAAAGGGTTGATTGTTGCTTTTAAAAAGAGTATTTTTGTTTTCCGGAGTTTGATTAGATATATAATGCCGCTAAATCGTTTAAAAAAACAAAAAAGTGTTTTTAAAAAATAAAAAAATTGATAACTTGGATATAATCTAAATTTTTGGTTTAAAAAATAACGAGAAAAAATGGAGAAAATTTTCTAAATTTTTTAAATCTATAAAAATACAAATAAGTAAAATAATATTTTTTTTTATCTGGTTTCCCATATTCTATGCTAGGCTCGCCAGCCAGAGTAGTGATCCCACGGACTCAAGTTCGTGGGATCTAAACTTCCTTTTCGAGATGTGGGTTTGCCACGGCCGATCGCGCCTTTCATTAAAACAATATCCCGGGGTTATTTAAGTTTAAATTTTAATAAAAAATAAACAAAGGGCGTTATGGTCATTTACTTTGACCATCGCCTTATCTTTATCCATTTCCCTCGTCTTCTTCTTCTTTTCATCTAGGGCAGCTTCATCACATCGCGATGTTGATGTTGATCTCCTACGGTATTCCACGGCCCCGATCTTGTAGCTTATGGTCTATGCGAGAACATCCCTCCCTGTCACCCGACGGATCTCTTTGACTCCGGCTCCCATCCAAGATCGACCGATCTCCCCAACCCTCCATCAAGATCAACGGATTGGTCGAGTCTTCCTTCAAGATCCACCGATCTGCCTGAACTATGGATGTGTAGGGTGGGCGGGGCCGGGTTGAGCAAGAGCTCCTCGAAAGTGCGTGGAAAGGCTTGGTTTCAACACTCCTTCAGCGATCAGGATAGGGTCGTCATCCCGTTGAGGTGCAGGGCGACATGATGTGATTGGGATTATGTGGTACAGAAATTAGCTACCCTAAAGGCGGGAATAGGATTGCGGATGAGTCTGCGCCGAGACTCAAGGCAAACCACCTTCAAATTTCAAAGAGTATATAGTATAATGAAATACGGTGAAATGTTGGTTAATTGGTTGTTTGAGTTTTGCTTATGGATGTAATTAGAAGAATATGGATGTAATTAGGAGAAGCGATGTTTGAGAAGGTTACGGGTTATAATGCTAGGGCATCACTGGCTAGCAGGATGCTTGATGAAATGCCAGTGTGGCAAGGTTGTTAGGATTGTATTGATTTCATATAAATAGAACAATGATGAATAGAGAAGGTATCTTTGGCCTGCAAATTCTCTTTTCTTCTCCTCTATTCCTTCTCATCCCAACCTCCTTCCTCCTTCCTACCTTTCTCTTAGCTCTTCCACTCTGAAATTCTGCCCAGATCTCCATTTCAGGCTACAGATTGCCTAAAATCTTGCCCAAGTCTAGAAAAACTGCAGCTTTTATCCTTCCTATGCTTGTTTACATCTCCAAGTTACTGATAGGAAGCTTATGCCCTGGTCCTTGCTCCTACTCTTGAATTGCATTAATTAGTACCGTCGATGAATCCATTAATTGCAAATCTTTTGATACATGACAAGTTTCAGATATTTTCTCTCTTTGAATGTGAAACAATGTCGGCATAACATGTACTTTTCTTCTATTCAATTTATAAACATAACATCATGCTGGTTAACATGATTGCAAGTGCACTTACAATTAACAACAAAATAAAAAACCAATAGAAATTGCTTTCATGATTAAACATTTTGCTTTAATTTGTTATGATTCTACTTTCAAAAGCATCAACATGTGTCTGTTTCCGATACATAATACCTGAAAGTATGATACTTTTAGCTGCATACCAAATCCAGTGAGCATTATTGAATCAAAAATCTAAACTCACCTGTTTGTCGGAGATTTAATGTGAGATACGCAACTTTGCTGAAAAATTTCATTCCTAGTTTCACGAGAATCTTATAATTTCATCAACAAGAACAAGCTACGTAGCAACAAACTCCATCAAACATCAATCACGACGAGTTCATCAATTCACTTACAATGACTAGTTCACTTGCGACCGACTATCAATCAACACATCTAGATCAATTAAAGCTGGAATCAATCAAACATCAATCACGACGAGTTCATCAATTCCACTAAACATCAAGCAAATCAAACAAAATAACAGAACAAGAAGAACACCAATTGAAGATAACCAATTCAGTAGCTCTCACCATTGAATCTGTTCAAAAGGAGAATGAAAAAGTTTATCAATGACAATATTATAAAAGCGATTAACTACAATAACTAGGTTTGAATGAACTTAATGGCTTTAGCATCATTACCTTGGAAAATATTGCGTATAGTAGATCAATTCTAGCCATTTTGGCTCTTAGTAAAGGTAGGCTGAAGTGTAGCATTTTCCTGTTCGAAGTAAATATACAAGGATTATTATTATATACATGACCAAAAATAAAGCATGTACATGTTAATAAATCACAATAAAACTAACCTTGATTGATACACTTGAATTCTTTCCTATAGCAACTTTGGCCTTTCTTTTCTTGAGATTTTTCTCCCCAAAATGCTTTTTCTTCCACCACTTCCTTTGCATTTTTGCTAGTGGAGGGTCATGGATTGTTACTTGAGTTTGACATAATCGTTTGTTGTGATAAAGCGATTTGTCAATGTTGTTATTTGGAACTTCAAACCTTTTGCATTTTAATAGCCTTTAAAACCTCTTCTCTTGTCTTCCTCAACCAATACAAAGCCACTTCAAATTTACGTAGAGCAAGAACCCTTGGTTTGCAACTTCTTGTGCTTCATGAGAAAGGGTGCTATATCTAAGTGTTAAATGAGTATAGCAATCTTCTTGAACTTCTTGACCTTCTTCATCAAAATTTTTTCCACATTTTGCATCTTTTGTCCAACGGGTTAACATGTATTCTCTTGGAATCTTATCCACATTAGCCACAATGAATACCTTCAATATGTGACAGCATAAGAAACGCAGAAATTCAAACTTGCCCGACTACATCTCACAAAAACCAGATTAAAGCACATTTAACAAGTCTAACTTTTTACGGTATCCAACATTTATATGAAGCTATATTCCCATTCTCTTCAATCACACTTGAATCAAAGACTTCCAAGTAGTTCTTCTTGAAATTTAGCAAAGATAGCGGTGTGTACAATTTTCTTGACTTCTCCTTCAATAGGCATATAGTATTAAGGATGGTTTGCATATTGTTCATTTTAAAAAATCAGACTTCAATTTTCTTTCTCTCGAGCGTCTAATTAGTGCCTTATCAATACCTTGAACAAACTCCAACAACAACATTTTTCTACTCAAAAAACCCTTTGAAAAATTTGTTTATACTCACTTCGTTGAGTTGTATGAGATATACTGCATGAAAAGAATTCATGCGAATACACATCTATACATTCTCAACATCTAATCATTTTCATTCAAATCATATTTAGTGAGCAATTCACTCCATTTTTTTTCAAAGTCTTCAATAGTTTCAGGACTCCTTACACAATAAGACAAATCTTGTCCAAACTTGGACCCCCTTGTGAATAATCTCCCTAAGTGTAGCGCTTAGCATTTTTGAAAAAATATACCATAGGCAATATCGATAGATAATTTGTACATGGCAAGACTTTGGCAATTGCACCACTAATGGCAGATTCTTGATCAGTCAGAATCACTTTGGGATGACTTCCTTTCATTGCTTGTAGCCATTTCTCAAGTACCCAAACAAAAAGTGATACTGTTTCATCAAAAATCGATTGCACAACCAAATATCTGAGTTTGAAGAAAATGATTGACACCTACTATTGGAACAAAGCGGCATTGCATATTTATTTGTCCCATAAAGTTGGATCAAGGGCAAACAACATCTCCAAAGTAGCTATAATCCATTCTATATCTTGCATCACTCCAAATATGCTTGTTAATTTTTCCATCATCATCAAGTTGGATTGCATATGGGGGTTCTTTATTTGCATTTCATTTCAGAATAATTCAACAATCTTTAATGAATCTCACTGAGAATTCTATTTTTTCTTCTTGTGCATATAATTCCTTGCATCTAGCTCGATAAATCCAACATTTCGACTCCTTGAGATTTTTGTGAAAGATAATTCATCATGAGGTTGGTTCTAATGCCCGACTGTCTCATTTTATCAATCATACCTTTTTGACTTTCACCGATTTTTCTATGTGATGGTAAAAGATGAAATTTTCTTGGAGCTGCTAAGATATGATTGTGCTCCTCCACAAACATCAAAACCACCCAAGTTCCATCCGAGTTTTTGTTTACTAAAAGTTTAGCTTTACAACCTCAGCGTGTTTCACCCGATGCCTCTTCTTGTTACCTTGAGTCTTCTTGAATCTTTCTTCTCTATAACCTTCTTTTAGAAGCGAGTGCAAAGCGTCGTCCAATGACATTACCATCTTTTCCTTTGATTTTCTTATTGCTCCTTTTCTCACACTAAACCCTTTTTTGTATGCATATTGATTATAATAGTCATATGCTTCATCCATTGAATCAAAAGTATACCAACATGTGGGCGTCAAGAAAAACTTCTTGATTAATATCTTGATGGTTTTTCAATGTTATCTTCTTCTCCTTGTGCTTCATTTGATTCATGGAGTTCATCTTCATTTATAGGTTGATTTTCATTTTCTTTCTCTGATTCAAATTCACTTGCATTATAAATATGGTCTTCCATTTCCCATACATCCAGATATGAACTTTGTGCCTCACTAGTACTTGCCATATTGGACAAAACTAGAAACATAATTCCCAATAAGAACAAGGAGAACATTGAAAATTATTTTAGTAAAATAAACTTCAACCAAAGAAAAGTATAAGAATGTACCAAATAACAAGAATAGGCACAAAACCAACTTTAGATTCAATCAAACTCAGCATCCTTGTTTTTCTAGGCAAATAAAATACTAAATCCTATTAATATCTCCTGAAATTTGAGAGTGAGTTTGCATATATATATATATATATATATATATATAGAGAGAGAGAGAGAGAGAGAGAGAGAGAGCTTACTTGTTTTAATTAGACGCAATTGTTGTGGAAGAATGGAGAAAGCACGATATTCGAGAGAAGGAAAAGAAGGACTAAAGAAGAAGACACGAGGGAAAGGGATAGATGATAAGACAATATGGTCAAAGTAAATGACCATCTACCCTTGTTTATTTTTATTAAAATTTAAACTTAAATAAACCGGGAAAATTGTTTTAAAAAAATGAAAAGGCGTGGATTCTTTGATGCGTACGTCTGCAGTGCGATTTAGATCCACGAACTCGAGTCAGGTGGGATCGCTACCGTCTTCAACCACCATCTCCGCCTATCTAAAGAAAGTCGATTTTTCAAAATTGAGGGCTGGCGATATGTAATGATTGCAAATGAACTAACCCTTTAGTCCCACTCGACTATGAGATGGACTCCTTGTGTGCGTATAAGTGGTGAGCATCCTTCACCACTAGGGCGGTCTTTTGGTGACACGCTCTCGCTCACCACTTGTGTGCATAACGATGGTGCTTTTGTTGAGAGTCGATGTGGGGCCGCGACTCGGCCGAGTTCGGTCGGGTCTGCGGCGCGAGAGGGTTGACCAAGGAGGGTTCGACCCGGTGGTGGGCTGCCTTGTGAGGAGTCTGAGTGAAGTGCCGAGTGAAATCTTGTTGGTTAGGCACGGTTAACGGATGGCGAGGGCGTCGGGTGTCTTGATCGGTGGGGGTAATGTAATGATTGCAAATGAGACTAACCCCTTTAGTCCCACATCGGTATGAGATGGACTCCTTGTGTGCATATAAGTGGTGAGCATTACTTCACCACTAGGGCGATCTTTTGGTGACAGCTCTCACTACCGCTTGTGCATAACATGATGTCGATCTTAGATGAGCATTGATGATCGTTTTGTTTTCTTGAATTTTTCAATTTTTATGAGATTGTTATATGATTTCAACTAGGAAGAGTTGGGTTTTGATTTGAATATTATTCTTCGGGAGGGGTTCAGTGAGGGATGTTAAGGTTGTGTTGTTCTAAGTCAAACAAATTCTTGTATGTTAATATTTACTTTACTTTCCAAATGAAAGTATATATATATATATATATCAAATAAAAACCCCAAAAAGAATAAGTTGATGGCCTTTGAAGACTAACAAGGAGATGTTATCCATTCCTGTGAGCTAATCATCAAATCCACGATTAGAGAATGGTAGTGTATACTTTGGATTAGAGTTACTATCCACTCACTTATTTATCACCGTTAAGATCTACCCAGACTTTAACTTTGTCACTAACCAAAAACTATGTATGTATATATATTATTTCCTAATAACCAGCCATCAACTAGGGTTAGGTACTTGGTAACAACCTTTGCTTTGATGTAGGAGAGGTAATGGGTTTAATCCCCATGAGATGCGAGTTAAGTTTTTAATAAAAATTTATTATAACCGGTGGGTCAAGGTTAGGTTTGAGTAGCTGATGGCGGAGCTAGAAGAACAAGAAGGGTGCTCATTTTAAAAATTATAAATATTTTAAATAAAATTTAAAAAAATATACACTTACAATATCCAAAACAAAATAAAAATTAAGGGACAAAATAATAAATTTTTATAATTATTTTATATATATATATATTTATAAATATTTTGTTTTAAAATATATATTTTTATATGTTATATCCTAAACTAATAAAAACCCGCAGTTTCAACTCAGATAAATATTTGCAATTTTTCTATATAATCTTATATATATAAATTAATTTGTAATAAATGGATAGTGAAACAATAATTTTTAAAGAGCGAGATCTTTTTATATTATATAAACTAATTTATAAAAATATCTAAATAATAAATTTTTATTTTTGTTCTAAATATTATAAACTATCGAGTATTAATTTGTAGAAACAATAATATTTTTAGAAAAATGAAAATAAATATCTAATGAGTTATGAATATATATAGAGAGAGAGAGAAAGGGGTGCATCAATGCATCCAACAACTCTGAATATATATAAACTGATAAACATATATATATATAGAGAGAGAGAGAGAGAGAGAGAGAGTTAGAGACAGTGAGAGAGTTAGAAGAGAGAGAGGGTGCTGCAGATCCAATTATTCCTCTGAAATATATATATATACATATAGATATAACATTGGTTGGGGTCAAGGGGGGTGCTTGAGCACCCCCTTGACCCCCCTCCTTCCGCCCCTGTTGGTAAATCCCAACTGTTCTTATAGATAATTAATCGGGAGTAAATTTTGGAGGCTGCAGAACTTTGCTTTTTATTCAATTCGGTATCGAACTTTAATTTGAGGTTACCTAGCTTTAATTCTCTCTTTCACGGCGAGCCCGCCCTAACAAAACCCTAACAAATCGATCGATTCGATGTTGATGTGGTACGCTCAACTTACGATCGACTATTTTTAATCCTCATCAGCGTTCCACATCATCATCATCAACATTACATAAAAGAGTTCGGGATCAGCGGCTAAGATCCTTTCGATTTGAAACCCTAAATCTCAGTGATTGGACAGTCGAGCTTCACCGTTGCCAGATCCAACCAAAGCCACTCTGCCTCCTCTCGACTTCTTTGACCTCACCCGTCGGCTCCGTGGCGTGACTTCCTCACGCGCTTCTCTTCACATCACCTTGACTGACTCCCTCGAGTCTTCACTAACAAGGTATGGGCATCATGAACTCCATCGATGATATCTTCGAGAAGCTGCATGGGAGGCATCTCGGCTTAGCTCGCTACAAAGACCTCCGTTCGTCTTGTTCTTCTCGGAGAGCTTTGCGCAAGAATACCATGTCGAGTGGCACCAAAGGCATCACTAAGTTTACAGATTCTTAGATCTAGGGTTTCTTTTTTTGATTTTTCCTAATATGTAATTTATAGAGTTTGCTAGGTTTTCTTCGATAGTTTGTAGGGATGGATTGTTGAATGAATGAATGAAAAGTTGAAATTCTAAACCTATAAATTGTAATGTTTGGCATTATTTTCTTTTTATCGATTGAATTTATTTCTCGAACTTTGGGATTTTTACATTTTCAAAGTAATTTCAACATTCTTGTTCTTGATTTTCAAGATCATTCTTTGATGATTTTTACCGGCACGAGACATCAGTTTCTCATTGTTATGCTTGTGAGGTGCAGTTTTCCGAGCAGTCATTTCTTTGATGGCGCTTGGCACGACCTACTCGCAACCCGGAAGAGGCCTGACCATCAATTCCAGCACGCCGACTATGCTCACGTAGAGTAGGCGCAGGTATGGTGCAGAGTTCACCGATGTCCGAGTCCGCTGCGCTGCATGATGGCGGCAATGGCGGATGTTAATGACAATGATGTGGAGCAGTGATGAGATTAAAATGGCGGCTATATGGAGTTGGGAAGCGCCACGCATCGGTCGCCAGATGATCAGTTGTTAGGGTTTTGTTAGAGGTGACCTGCCGGTGAAAGAGAGTACAAAAGCTAAGTAGCCTTTTTATTCAAATTAAAGTTAGGATACTGTGGAATAAAAGCAAGAGTTTAGTAGCCTCAGAACCTCATATTAATCGATAACATATCTCTTATATCTTAATTCTTACCCACTAGTTTGATTTTACATTAAGTTTTTATCTCTTAGAAATACCTAATAAACAAAATATATGAGCTGGGTTTTCATCATAAGATGAGATCAGTTACTTATTATTTACGATTTTGGAAACTAATTGTCACATGCTTAAAAATATAACCAAAAGAGGTAAAGCAACAAAAGTTTTTCATTTAGTTTTAGCTGAAAAGTATGTGAGATTAATTAAGATCTTTGTTAATCTTTGAATTACACTCATTTACTGAGAGTTACAAGTTCTAAAACTAGTTCTCAGGAGATAATGAAAGTTTTGTATATGGATAGACCTCTTAACTAGTATTTTTTAATAATTTTACATATATATAAAAATTAGTTTTGAAATAAATTAAGTGACCTGATCCTCTATCCCTTGACCAACATCCTTGGTCTAAGAATTATATTATATTGCATTAAAATCATTGGCCACTCACTTTATGCTTAAGGAATACAATAAATAATTCTACATTTAATAATAACTCATGCAATATAATAACTATGATTTCCATTAACACCAAGCTGAAAAATGATCCAGCTATGACATTTAAATCTTAGTAAATTTCGTGACCAAAGAGGGTCTCTCTCTGATTGCTTCCTTCAAGAGACAAAATTTGATTCTGAATTCAAATTTAAAATTATAAAATATTAATAATTTGATTATAAAAATTTGAAGAATAATAATCAATATTTCAAAAAATATAATATATACATTCATCTAATAATTTTTGGATTTAGATGTAAAAACCTATCAACAATACACTATTATTACGTCACAATCAACTATTTCCTTTAAATACTAATTAGCAGGTAATTCAATTAGAAAAAAAACTTACTTACAAATTCAATTTATTAAATACAAAAATTATTTAAAAATAGTCACTTGAGGTTTCGTTCCACTTGGTATAGTTTGTGGGTTTTAAAGGGGCACTCCAGTACTCATGAAAATCTCACAGGCCAACAAGAAAGGGAACACACGACATTAGTAGCCACGTTTGGTCAATAAGCTATTCTCGTCGGGAGCCAAACCGGAGATAAACAATCCACTAAAAGAGGTAAAAATGGGTAGGTACAAACACTTTGTCACTCACTCTAAACAGCGAATCTTTTCCCTCTCTAGATTGTTGGAACAACATGCTCTCCTTGAGTCACCCGAAGTCCCTTACAAATCCTTAAGTAAGTGGCTTATATAAGCATCAAGCATCCCAAATATAGCACATCTATCTTTTTGAATCTTTTCATTTACTAATTTAAAAACCTTCCAAAATTATTTGACTGCAACTCCACCAATTTGTAACATAAGTTTATAACTTATAGCCACATTGCGACTTATTTGGAAGTGCAGTTACGTTCTTTGAGACCTCAAGACCCATCGACCTCCGGTGGGCAGGTAGAGGTCGGTCAGGTAGATCTCCCGATCCAGGCCTAGAAGCAGCACAAGCCTACCTCCTCGACTCCTCATCATACCACATTCCCTACATAGGGGCACTTGCGTCCTTGTGCGTCTTCAGAGCTACGAACTTAGTCTTGGAGTCCACCTAAATTTGAGGTCTTCAAAGATTCTCAAACTTAGATCTTCCGTTTCTTTAAAGTTTGGTCCTCAAATCTTCCAATGGCGCGACAAATCTTCAATCAATCAAAGTTCAATCATCAAGGGATTCTTAGATCATATACCATGCCATGCTGAATAGATGTTTCCATGAATAAGCTCCACATATTTGGTATTCAGTCTCAATATCTCCTGCAAAATATAATGCCGATATGATCTTGTCTTGAAAAGTACCGTCGTTACCAGAAATAAACTCCACCGGATCTTTAAAGATGACTTCCTTTAAGGATGTGAGATGTTCATCTTAAACTCCGAGATCCTCACTTGTGCTCCTTCGATCGCCATCCGATTCTTTGCTTCCTTGGATTTATCCACGTCGTAGATGGAGTGTCAAATCATGTACCGATCGTAGTGTGGTTACTTCTGCCTTACAGATAATCAATTAATCCTGACCATTATCTAACAAATTTCCATAATAATTTTTCATAATAAATAATCAAACCAAAGATTTAATGAATACTCAAAACTAAATTTATATAACACATAATCCACACAAAAATTAAGCAAGTCAAATTAGATATGAAACAAATTAAAAAAAAAATCTATAACATGAAAGATAAATATATTTTAAGAATAGATTAAGTAAAAAGAAAAAAAACTCATCAATCTATAATGAATATATTTATTTTTAAAAAAGATTTTACAGAAGGATAATAATTGCAATTTTAAAGAATTTATTATTATTATTATAACCTTATTTATTACTACTATTTATTTATCTATTAATATCCTAAAACTTGCAAATTATGTATTAGCGGTTCAATAAAAAAATATATCTAAATATAAAATTTAAACAAAAATATTTTGAAAATCTATTTTGTACATAATGTATATTTAACCCCAATAACTCTATCAATTTAATTTAATACAATAATTTTATTATTTTATTTAATTTATTTTAAATATATAGGTAAAATCTTGAAAAATAAAATGAAAGTGACAATATATATATTATAACCATTGGCAAAAGGTGTATCATCCTCTAGATGCACTTCCCTGGATCTCTAGAAATTCTCACTTATTTACAAAATTGTACTTTTCCTATTTTGCAACATCATATCATCTTTTTCAATATTTATAATGATAAAATTGCCAGTATGTAGCTCTTTCAAACATTTTAACAAAATGTTATTAGTTAAAAAACTTTAGATATTGACATATTAGTAACTTCGGAATTTTAAAAATATTAAATTACTAAAAATGATAGGTACCCTTTAAGCGCATTGGATTATTAAAATTTTATATTTTATTTTCTTTTCAATAACAGATCCTTAACTTATGAAGATTATAGGTAGTCGCGAAAGGCGTTATATCATTCCTTAGTGGACATAATACCTCGAAACTAGTTAGCTTAATGCCGGTGGAAATCTTCCCTTCAATCTATACAATAGGAGCTGCCAATATGCTATATATGTATATATATTTGAGAGTCTCGATATTTGGAGGCTTATTTGAACATGATAATAAGGTGGTTAAAAATGAAAAACTGCACAAGATATTGGAGAAATTGGGAAATGTGTTACGTTAATTTAATATAATTTTAAACTTAAAGAGATAATTTTTTTAGCTAATTTTATATTATTATATATATACTTCTTAGAAAGTACTTCATTGCTGGATTGAATCAAGTTTATAAAATATTATAAAAAATGTATTCAATCTGACATAGTTTGCATTGGTGAGGCTATCACAATTGAAGCTCAAGTGTTACAACAAATACAGTGTATGTAACTTTGTATATGTATGTCAAGTTGTTTTGTTTCCAATAAATATATAGAACAGTGAAGGAAACGTCATGAACAGGATCAATATCATGACTGCTGAAGCTTTGAGGTGTCACAATTAAAATCTGTGAGTTGAGTCTGGTAAACTTTGCTGAGCTAAAAAGAGACAATAGGTAAGAAAATGACTAAATGAACCCTAATTCACTGGATGACTATTACCTTTTGTCAGTCTGATTAGAATGATAGAGCTAAAACAAAGGGTTGGGATACCATCTCTAGATCCAAATGTCACATATAGTTGATTATTTTAACTCGTTGGACAATTGAGTAGGAATTGTATTTACTTGTTTATTTATTTATTTTTATAAAACCAGGTTTGTAGTATTTTTTTCAGATTATATCTACAAAAATGTAGAAGTAATTTCATAAAAAAAAGTTAGAATGATTAGTTTTTTTATAATTGTGAAATAGTACTCCATGTTTCAAGAAAAACAGCAAAGGGTTTTTATAATTTATTTTAGTGGACAAGGGGTTAATTAAAATTAATTTTTTTTTATTATTATTTTTAATTATTTTTCTCTTTTTGTAGACTCAAATTAGGTCGATAAATAATGAAATAAAAGCTAGACATTTACCATTAGATCAACCGATTATTGTAAATTTTGATTTGAGATCGAGGAGTTTGATTTCGTATGGGTGTATGTAGTAGCTTGTCTAACGTTTGTGATAATAATAATAATAATATGTGTCAATAGTAATAATAAGCTAATATTAATAACTATGGCAATCATATATATAAATAGACCATATTCATTTTTAAAAAAATGTATTGTAACAAGAAGGAAATAAATCATATCTGAGATTATTTGATTTATCGTCGTTAATTACAAATTAAATTTATTTATAAATTTTTAAGTAATGGTGATTTCATTATTTTATGAGTAGTGATGCATCTGCATTAGTTGAGTTAATGGAAGAAATTAATTACAATAGAAATGGATGTAATATAAAGGTTTTTGGTTAAATATTAATAAGCTTCATTATATCTTTTATAAACTTATAAAAT
>NC_052483.1:7277093-7299369 GCF_009730915.1 Dioscorea cayenensis subsp. rotundata
TAAATTATTTGGCCATTAGAGAATAGAACTTGTTCAAAATATTAGTTATATATAGCTATTAGCTTTATTGCTGTGAAATAGATATCCAGATAGAAAATGCAATGCCAAGATCTCACTGATTTTAACCAAGCCTTTTGTCATGGAATGAAGACCTGATGAAGCTGGTTGCTTCATATCTTTCTAACCATATTAGCTCATAGATGCAAATTAGCAAGCTGCTATGGCCAAATGCATGTCAGTGCACATCACAAAGAAAGGCATAGTGTTTTCTGTGGCATATAAAGGAAGTTTCAACAATCCCATTTTAAAGAGGATTAAGCTATCCAACAGAGATATAATATCGCACAAATCACCCAGAACAAAATGACCATCAACTTTCCTTTTATAAACTAACAACTATGACATGAACCAAAGACTTACCAGGCTTTGCAGTAACCTTCTCTTCTGATTTCAACATTATCTGACAATAGAAAAACAACGTAAGGGCTTCAATTTAGTAGTGCTTACGTAACAGTTGGATATGGGACTGAAGGCCACAATGGTGCAAACTAAATACCTGAACAATCTGTGATTCTCCACCCAATATTTGGAAAGGTGTTACAACTGCCTGTGGATTCTGCCATTTAAAATATTGCAGTAGATAAATAAGTCTAATTACAAACAAAAAAACATATAAATATTTTTAGATCATGAAGTAACATCCAAGAACTTCAATATTCTTCTACAATAAGCAGAACCAGTTTCCCCAATCTACATCCTGGCAAACGAAATTATGTGACTTCAAATTTTCCATCAATTGCTAATATCCTAAACACATTCTCATCACAAAAATAGAAACCATATGCTAAAATCATTACATTCTAAATATCCCATTTAGGCCAAAATTTTCTTTTTCCCCCAGATAAGGATCAACTAAAAAAACACACACACAAGTCTTCTAAACTCACAACCACCAACAAAAAGACAAATTTTCGATTGAAAAAAAAGGGTAATCACTCCACAACTACAAAGCAAGAAATCAAGGAAAAGGAGAATCTCGATCAGAACATGATAATTCAAAGGAGAAAACACAAATTAGCAACAAAAAAATCCACATCCAACCAAATCACATCAAAAATTCTCATAAAATCAAAAAACCACAAACCAAAACCCTACAAAGGAATTCAAATTCTCAGATAAAGAAAAAGGCATCAACAAAGAGGGGATTGAGAGACGAAGATTACTTGGTAGACATAAGGCTGGAAGGGCGTAGAGAAGAAGGGGGCGGCCATGGCGATCTATATCTCGGCGAGAATTCTCGTGCTTTCACTTGAAACCCAACAAAGAATCTCGAGAAGCCATCACCTCCAAATTATAACCATTGAGTCTGTAATTAATATTTGCCACTATTATTGCATAAAAGCCCTCGTCTTTATTTTATTTATTTTATTCCAGTTTAGTCCCTCATTAAAACCTCACCATTTTCTTTGGGCTTTCAATGAAATTATTTGTGTACCCTTGAAAGTGGGTTGTTACTTAATACAACCTCGCAAAAATCAATTTCGAAGTTTTATATAAATATAAAATAATTTTTAAATTTTTTGGATAAATTTTCTTCATTCGCCTAACGATGATAAAATTAATCATAGCTGAACTCAAACGTTGAAGGTTTGAAATTTACTTATAATATATTTTTATGATTATGGAAATAAATAAGTAAAATTAGATATCAGAATTTATGTAAGAAAATTTGTTTAATAAAAAATTTTATCACTTTTATTTCAAGTTCACTTAAATCATGAACCCTTTCAAAGAATAAAATTGCAACAAATTTGCTTAACAAACTTCTCGAACCAAACGTGCAATGACAAATTCTTTAAATGATTGAATGTTGAAGGAAGATTAAGTTTTGTTTGCAAATCTGCTAATACCTGTATATATAAATATATATTAAGAAGCATTTTTTAATAAATTAGTGATTTATCTATTTTTTAAAATATATATGTATATATATATAATATAAATTAAAAATTGATTATATATGTTGAACCAAAATTGCCATAACATATCACCATCAAATCTAGCTTGTTATCTTGATTGAATTCCAACTTATGAGGAACAAATGTTTATATCAAAGTCTGCATCTTTCAATTGAGGGCATTCTACATCACTGTGAATTTTTAAATTTAAGCCTTCAAGGGTTCTTGACACAAACTTAATATTTCCCCTTGTAGGTACCACCACGGCACCACCTTGTGTAAAACCTACAACTTCTTTTTAAATGATAGCATTCTGAAACCAAATTGCTAAGAAACATTAGTCCAAAGATAATTGTCTCCAATTTATTCATATCCTTTAATGAATGTAGAACAACTAAATGTGTTTCGCCAAGCTCCAAATGCATCAATTCTTACATAAAAAATTACTTCGAAAGTTATAGGGATGTGATTATGCGAATGGGAACATTGGGAAGGGTAATAAAATAAAAACTGTGTTTCATGGGATGAGAATTTATTGGGTTAAGAGAAAAGTAATGAAAAGATATATAATAAAATTACATTTATGCCTTTAATATAAATATGTGAATTTATTTGTTTATAAAATATTTTTAATATTTTTATTTTTTTAATTATTACAATTAATTTTTAAAATTACTTATTTTCATTTAATTAAATAAATTGTGGAGGGTAAAAATATCATTTCACTTTAATTATTATTATCATTAAGTATCTAAATTTATTTATATTAATAATTGATCATTGTGATTTATGAATTAATCATCATAATTATTATAATTCAATATTTGAATTGGTGACTTATATTTGAAATAAATATTTATTTAATATATAACTATTATATAATTATCATAATTAAATATTAAATATTTTAATGTTAATATATTTATATTTAATAAATGTATTATTAGAGTATTATATATTTTTATATATACATATATATATATAGGGAGGATAAAATGGGTATTACATGGCCATTATCCCATCTTTTACCTCCATTTCCCTTAGTTTTGGGGGGAATGATGATTACCCACATGCATACTCAAATATGGGTATGCATTGAGACAAGCACCGATTTCTCTCCAAAGGGGAATCATGGATATAATTTAAATGGGTTGTAAGAGTGCTATAGGATTTGGGATCATAAACCAATATATGAAAAAGTTAAATTTTTAAGCCTTGATAAATTTGAGTCTTTGTGAAACCAGTATTAAATCCAAGAATAAGAACAAAAAAAATGACTTGAAGATCTAATGGCATCAGATTTATTTTGTTATTAAATAATTATTTATAAATTTGTTTCATTCATGGTTCTATAAAAAATAAATAAATAAATAAAGTCCTTGTGTTATTTACTTATTATAATTTGGTAAAATTCATAAGATAAATCCATATGTTATGGTCATCCCATCCTTTTGTTATGGGTCCAGCCCATATTTGCAATATTTCATATTGCTTTTGTTGTTTATGTTGGGCCTTTATGTTGGACTTGTTATGTCTTATTTCTTGGGTCCATTTGGCATTGATATTAGGGTTTCCAAGAGAATTTTCTTTTGTGGGATGGTATTCTTTGGTTTTGGTTGTACAACATCAGAAAGGTGACGGCAATCAAAGAAGAAAAGAGAGAGCTTAAGAGGGTTTGTTATTCTCGGTTTTCTGTGCGCAGTTTTGATCAACTCTACGATCGGAGGTGATCCTATGGTCCAATTTTGCTCAAATTTGGCCAGCTTGTTTCTGACAAGAAGAGCTTTATTTTGAACGGTCGGATCATCCTCAGGTGCTCCGGTTTG
The DNA here is from genome assembly GCF_009730915.1 of Dioscorea cayenensis subsp. rotundata. Classification (NCBI taxonomy): domain Eukaryota; kingdom Viridiplantae; phylum Streptophyta; class Magnoliopsida; order Dioscoreales; family Dioscoreaceae; genus Dioscorea; species Dioscorea cayenensis. Next base: position 7,280,878 of record NC_052483.1, read on the forward strand.
GTCAGAAACGCAGCTTTAATAGACCTGCAGTTTTTGGATGATTTCTACACTTTTTTGCTCTATCTTGATCTCTTATTGTTCTTGGAGTTTGTTGGTGGGTTGTGAATCCTTTGTTGACTGATTTGGGGTTCTTTTTGCCCTCAATTTATCAATAAGAGAAGTAAAGGGTGGACTCCTTGAACGGTCCCGTGGTTTTTATCCTTCACATCGAAGGGGTTTTTCACGTATAAATTGGTGTGTGTTGTTTGTGATTTATTATGGGTTGATTGAATTGTTTAATTGGTTGGTTGTCTTGATTGTTTGACTTTGTGAGTGTCGTAGAGACCTCTGGCGATTTTTACAAAGTGGTATCAGAGAAAGGTTTAATTTGTCACATTATGGAGTCGAGTAGTAGCCATTTGATGGTAAAATTGACATCAACTAATTATTCTATTTGGAGACCTATGATGGAAGACTTGTTATATTGTAAGGACTTGTATGACCCAATTGAAATTGTCACCAATTCTGATGGTAATGTCTCTAAACCATCTAAATCGGATAAGATGGAAGAGAAAGAATGGATAAAGTTGAAAAGAAAGGCTTTGGGGACTATTAGGCAATGGGTTGATATCAGCATTTTCAACCATGTGTCACAAGAGTCTGACCCATATGATTTGTGGAAGAAATTGGGAGGTATTTATGAGCGGAAGACTGCTCATAATAAAGCTTCTTTGATTAAGAAACTTGTTAATTTGAAATTGAAAGGTGGGAAGTTCGTTTATGAGCATCTTAGTGACTTCCAGAATATTATTAACAAGTTGACTACCATAAAAATTTGTCTTGATGATGAGTTGCAGGCTTTGTTTCTATTGAGTTCTTTGCCAGACAGTTGGGAAACCTTGGTTGTGACTATTAGTAACTCTGCTCCGGATGGTGTTCTATCTTTGGATGTCATCAAAGAAAGCATGTTTAATGAGGAAATCAGAAGAAAGGAGATGGGAGTTGATAATTCACAGGCTCTTGTTGTTGAGAACAGAGGAAGAAGCAAGAGTAGGGGTTTCAAAAGGCACAATAACCCAAGGAGCAGGTCCAAGTCCAGTGATGGGAAGAATGTGACTACATGCCATTATTGCAAGAAGCCTGGTCATATCAAGAAGTATTGTTTCCGTGCGAAAAAGGGAGCAGGAGGAAGAAGAATGACTCGCATAAAGAGGAAGATGACAAAAAAACATCTGCAGACAGCTTTCTAAGAGTGATGATGATGTTACTTTGATTTGTGCAACTTTTGAGTGTTATCATGTTTCATGTTGATAGTTCAGACTCAGAGTGGCTTGTAGATACAGGTGCTTCATACCATTGTGTTCCTAGAAGGGAGTACTTCATGAACTAGCAAGCATTGTTGGTTTAGGTGATATTCGTGTGAAGACTATTCTTGGATGTATACTTACATTAAATGATGTGCGCCATATTCCTGATCTACGCCTTAATTTGCTCTCTGCTAATGTGCTTGATCAAGAAGGCTTCCGACACACATTTGGAAATGGCAAATGGAAACTGTCCAAAGGTTCTATAACAATTGCACGAGGCGAGTTGTGTTGCTCTTTGTACAAGACATATTTGAGTGTATGTTCTAATGAAATTAATGCAGTGGAAGATAAGAATTCTCCTAATTTGTGGCATTGAAGATTGGGACACATGAGTGATAAGGGTTTAAAATGTCTAGCAGGTAAATCTCTCATTCCTGTTGATACTACAGTTGCTCTTTGACCCTTGTGATCATTGTCTGGCAGGAAAGCATCATAGAGCTTTTTTTGCTCGAAAGTCTACTAGGAGGCAAGCTAAGCTGGAGCTTGTGCACTCCGATGTCTGTGGTCCCATTGAGGTGGAGTCAAATGGTGGCAACAAATATTTTGTTACCTTTATTGATGATGCTACTAGAAAACTTGGGTTTACATGTTGAAGACCAAGAGCCAAGTGTTTGAGACATTCCGAAATTTCATGCTATGGTGGAAAGAGGCGAAAAAGAAAATTGAAGTGCCTCCGCTCGAGCAATGGTGGTGAGTATACTTCACATGAGTTCGGGAATTATTGTTCACGATGAAGGTATTCGACATGTGAAGACAGTTCTCGCACTCCACAACATAATGATGTTGCGAGAGAGGATGAAACGTAACCATTGTGGAGAAAGTGAGATGTATGTTGAAGATGTCTGATCTACCTAAATCATTTTGGGCGTAGGCAGTGAAAGCTGCAGTTTATTTGATCAACCGATTCTCCATCTATTCCTTTGGGTCTTAACATTCCCGAGAGAGCATGGAAGGGATGTGATCCCACATATTCACATCTTAGAGTCTTTGGATGCAAGGCATACTTGCATGTGCAGAAAGATCAGAGATTGAAGCTTGATTCCAAGACTACTCCATGTGTGTTTGTTGGCTATGGTGATGAAGAGTATGGGTTCAGGCTCTATGATCCCGAGAAGCAGAAGGTAACGAGAAGCAGAGATGTAGTGTTCTTTGAGCATGAGATTGGAGCAAAACCTTTAAGGGCAAGGTATCATTCTAACTCAGATTTGTTTATTGATACTACTGATGACTCTTCTGTTCCTACTTCTGTTTCTGTTGAACATCCAACTCATGACGATCTTGATGCAACACATGATGGTGTTGAGGAGGTACAACCTGATGTTGATGATGATGTACCACAGTTTAATGATGCTCCTAATGATGCTCAACCAGATGATGAAGAGGTTCATGAGCAAGTGGAACAACCTACTTCGCCAGTGGATGATGTTTAGATTAGGAGGTCAACCAGAGATCGTAAACCTTCTACAAAGTATCCAAGCACAGATTACATCTTAGTCACTAATGAGGGGGAGCCCGAGAGTTTCCAAGAAGCGTTGTCTAGTGAAGATAAAGATCTTTGGCTCGAGGCTATGAAAGAGGAGATGGATTCTTTGAAGAAGAATCAGACCTATGAGGTAGTGAATCTTCCTAGAGGCAAGAAAGTCTTGAAAAACATATGGGTTTTCAAGAACAAGAAAGATGGTGAGAAGATAGTGAAGTGGAAAGCTCGATTGGTGGTCAAAGGATGTAACCAGAAAAAGGGTGTTGACTATGATGAAATTTTTTCTCATGTTGTCAAGATGACTTCTATCAAAACCGTTTTAGGGTATGTTGCAAGTCTTGATCTTGAGTTGGAGCAGCTTGAGGTAAAGACTGCTTTTCTACATGGTGACTTGCATGAAGAAATCTACATGGAGCAACTCGAAGGCTTTTGAAGGAAAAAGGGAAGGAAAAAAACTTGTTTGCAAGTTGAAGAAGAGTCTTTATGGGCTTAAACAGCACCAAGGCGGTGGTATCGAAATTTGATTCGTTTATGACAAGTAATAGTTATAAGCGGACTTCTGCAGATCCTTGTGTGTATTTTTAGAAAGTTCCCCGGTGACAACTTCATTATCCTTCTTTTTGTATGTAAATGATATCGTCGATAGTTGGGCAAGATTCAGTGATGATTAGCAACTTGAAGAAAGATTTGTCCAAGTTATTTGACATGAAAGATTTGGGTCCTGGAAAGCAAATCTTAGGCATGGAGATTGCTCGTGACCGCAAGGCTAGAAAGTTATGGCTATCTCAACAAAAGTATATTAAACGTGTGCTTGAAAGGTTCAATATGAAGCATGCTAAGCCTGTTAGTACACCACTCGCATTACATTTTAACTTGAGTAAGAGATCTTGTCCTACAACAGAGAAGAAGAAAGCAAGTATGTCATCTATTCCTTATTCTTCTACGTTGGTTCCTTGATGTATGCTATGGTGTGTACGAGGCCCGATATTGCACATTCGTTGGTTTGGTGAGCGATATACTTATCCAATCCAGTAAGACTCACTCGGGATGCGATGAAGTGGATCTTCGATACTTGCATGGTACTTCCAAACTTTGTTTGTGTTATGGAGGTGGCAAACCCGTTTCTTGAGGGATATCTGAGATGCAGAACATGGCGGTGATCTTGATAGTAGAAAGTCTACCTCAGGTTATGTGTTCACACTTTCAGGGGGAGCCATTTCTTGGCAATCTAAATTACAAAAGTGTGTGGCATTATCGACTCATCGAGGAGTATATAGCAGTACCGTGGAAGCAAGTAGGAAATGCTTTGGTTGAAGAGGTTTCTTCAAGAGTTGGGTTTGGAACATGGTGAGTATGTGGTATTCTGTGATAGTCAGAGTGCTATAGATTTGAACAAGAATTCCATGTATCACACCCGCACCAAGCATATTGATGTTCGATATCATTGGTTGCAGAATATTATTGAAGAAAAGATGATGAAACTGAAGAAAGTTCATACAAATAAGAATGGTACAGACATGTTAACCAAAGTGGTTCCAGGAAGCAAGCTTGATGTTTATGTCAAGCTTGCGGGAATGAGCTTCAAGTGGTCATTGAAGAGTGTTCATCTTCCCGTGTTGAATGTGGAGGGAGATTGTTATGGGTCCGATTTCATATTTGCAATATTTTATATTGCTTTTGTTGTTTATGTTGGGCCTTTATGTTGGACTTGTTATGTCTTATTTCTTGGGTCCATTTGGCATTGATATTAGGGTTTCAAGAGAATTTTTCTTTTGTGGGATGGTATTCTTTTGGTTTTGGGTCGTACAACATTAGAAAAGGCGGACGGCAATCAAAAGAAGAAAAAGAGAGCTTAAGAGGGTTTGTTATTCTCGGTTTTTTCGTGATGCGCTTTTGATCAACTCTACGATCGGAGGTGCTCCCGTGGTCCGATTTTGCTCAAATTTGGCCAGCTTGTTCCTGACAAGAAGAGCTTCATTTTGAATGGTCGGATCATCCTCAGGTGCTCCGGTTTGATCAGAAATGCAGCTTTAACAGACCTGCAGTTTTTGGATGATTTCTACACTTTTTTGCTCTATCTTGATCTCTTATTGTTCTTGGAGTTTGTTGGTGGGTTGTGAATCCTTTGTTGACTGATTTGGGGTTCTTTTTGCCCTCAATTTATCAATAAGAGAAGTAAAGGGTGGACTCCTTGAATGGTCCCGTGGTTTTTATCCTTCACATCGAAGGGGTTTTCCACGTATAAATTGGTGTGTGCTGTTTGTGATTTATTATGGGTTGATTGAATTGTTTAATTGGTTGGTTGTCTTGATTGTTTGACTTTGTGAGTATCATAGAGACCTCTGGCGATCTTTACACCTTTTGGTCTCGCTATTTACTAATTTCATCTCTATTCTTTTAATTGAGTAAATCAAGTCCTTCTACAAAACAACCATTATTTTTTTCATCACATTCTGCTGACGTGGCTTCAAATATTAACCCAAATAAAAATTTAAAATATTAAAAATTATTAAAAATATTTAAAAAATATTTAAAAACTATAAACAATTATTTTAAAATATTAAAAAATTTATTAAAATTATTAAAAAAAACTACAATATAAAATGCCACAACTTTTTTCAGCTACACTATTATATATCAATGCAACAACCTCTTTTTCCAACTCACATAGGCCTATTATATCTTAAATTTTTGAAGTATTTTATATTTGGGATTTTCAAGTCACAAATTAAAAAACAAAAGCTCTCATATGTTATGAGTAGTGAACCATAGAATGTGTTCTCATCAAGATACTCAACTCACGAGAAAAAAACAAAACAAAACAATAAAAAAGGCATGCGAGAGAAAAAAAGGGGCACAAAGACAAAGATTAGATCCCAAAATGAAGCATCCGGAGAGTGAGTTCTTTTGTCTTTGCTTTTTCTTAATCAAGTTTTCTTTCATATGCAATCGTTTATTTATTTATTTTTATTTTTTTAAATTTTTAGCTTCATTGCTCTGTGCAGTGAGTTATCATTTAACATGCATTTGCTAAACTCTAAAACTTTCAAACTTACATATATTTGTCTTTCTCAATTTTCCTTTCCATTATCATCATCAAGCAAGCTCTCTATACTTTTTTTTAAAATCTGATTTTAGATATTCTTTGACACATTCAAGTTATAAAATAATAATAATAATAATAATAATAATAATAATAATAATAATAATAATAATAATATAATAATAATAATAATAATGCTATATTATTATTATTATTATTATTATTATTATTATTATTATGTGGGTAGCTGTTTGATACCTCCACCTTTTCCAATAAAATAAAATAAAATAAAAACAAAAAGTTTGATACCACATGCTATAAATTTGGTTCTTCAAAATTTAAACATAAGTAGCTAAACCCAACTAAGTCAATTTAACAACAAAACTTGACTTAAGACTATGTTCTGGCTGGTAGTTGTTAGCTAGGGGCTTGATGCCTAATACTCATAGAATTTTAAGCTTACCACAAGCTGTGAAGCATTAGTTTGTTTCAACATTTTAAATATCTGCAGTAATCTTTTCACCAAATTACCTTGAGTTTCCAATAAATATGTTGAAAACTTTACATGTATTTCTTTAATCATTGGTGAATTATTGACCATAAAAGCCACAAAAGAAAGTTCTTCCTTGGCACTATGGAAATCGATGATTAACAATAGCTTGAGGTGTATGAATTCGAATCCCAATCCTATGGAATCCCAATATCCCCAGAAATCTGTAACGTTTAGACTTCTTTCTTGTTTTCCTCTATAACACTGTTGAAACATCACAAACTATAAAGAGAATGAGCAAAATTAGAGATCAGAAGTTTTTTTTTTATTAGAGCAACCAGCGATGTTAGTTAAGAGTGAAGCGATTGCAAAAATGCACCAATTATGGTAGTTTCTGGAACCTCCTGGAGTTAAATCCTCATACCATACAACTCTAGAGAGGAGAAAAAGTGCTCTTCACACTAGACCTCCCACAAGAGACCCATTGCTTTGCAAGTTGAGGTACTCAAACTCGAGACCTCTCAATCACAAAACAAGGTGGGTACAACTTTTCTATGCCCCGGTTTCCTTAGAAAATTTGTGTAAAAAAATTTTTGTGATGACAAAAAAATTATCACTTACCTTTATTTCAAGTTCATTCAAAATTGGTTTTGAATCTCTTTCCAAGAAGAGAAACATATTCGCTTAACAAATTCTCGAACCATACATACAATGAGAGATTCTTTAAATGATCAAATTCCGAAGAGAGACAACTTGATGTTTGCAAATCTGCTAGTACCTATATCAATCAAGATTAATATGTGTTAATAAAATCGATAATTGAAGTGAATAATATTGAAAATGTATTTCACTAAGGGCTCGTTTGGTGGACATGATAGGATATGGAAGAATTTGATATGAGGATTGGAGTAGGAAAGGATATGGGCATGATAAGCTCATATCCTATTATATGTTTAATGCGCACCAGATAAACCATTAGATAGCATTTTGTTATTGTCACACCCACCCCTTCTACTGAGGTAAATGTGGCACCCATCAGTTAAAATTCTCTTTTAACTGGAAACTGACACCCTGCTTTAAACAAAATCGATCTACAAATCACAATTTACAACTTCACACCAACTACTGAGTTCAAATACATAAATACCATGAATACTAATAACTCAAATTTGCTGGGTACAACCGCTACAAGATCACGACACCAATAAATAGAAAGAAAGATATGGGACCCATCTGCAATCTTGGACTCAACCCTCGACTAGCGCTATACTCAATCGAGCAATCAGGGTCTTGCTCCTGCACTTTACAAAGACATCTCGGTTGGTCGAGAGTGGCTTAATAATTTTAAATACTTAAATACAAGTATATATAAAATATATAAATACCAACTCGCTCAAATAATTTTTCCAATTTTTTTCCAAAAATACCGTAATTCTAGCAAAATACATTTTTTAAAGAACTCTCAAACATAAATTCAACATAGATCAACATCAATTTGATTTTTCTCGAAAAACACAAATTTCATGAGAGACGCCCTCATCACAATTCAAAAATAATATAAATCTCAAATTCAAAATACAAATGAATACCCAACACTCACCCAAAGATAACATGGTCTAGAAAACTCTCTAAACCTTCGCCGTGGCTGGCTAGGTTCGAGCCGTCGAGGAACTCATGCTCCTCACGTTGACCCATCGGGCTCACGCGGTCGGTGACCCCGGCTACCCGATGAATATCCAGCCGAGGCTCACGCTCCCACCGAATCGGCCCCTCGTAGTAATCAACACCTGTGTCCACCACGCCACCTCTAAAGGTCGGCCCGTGGGGACCCACTCATCGCAGATGAGTCGGGCCTTAGCCCGTCACCATCAAAACCATCAAGTAAATACAACAATAATACCATCTCGTATAAATCATAACACGGGATCCTTTTTCCGGGACAAGTATTCACATCACGGAAATAACCATTATTTTTCCACAAAGCCATACGCAAAAGTATAACGATGCGTAATGCCGATAAAGCCCGGATTCACGATACCATTCCTATACCGAGAATGAAAACCAATTCTACTAACAATGCCGATAAAAACATCTTTAATATGCTCGCATGATTTCGCAAATCACTCCAAATCAAAAGCATATATACCCATCAAAAATAAATACATGAACCGAATAATTAAATCACATATACATGTATTTTTTTACTATTCACAAATACGTATAATTATACAAAACGAATGTATCAATACGGTTATCATGAACATCAATGGCAAACAAATATCATGATATTTCAACTATATATGGAATCAAACATGATAAAATGAAATACTTAAACATTTATTTCCAAAAATACTAGCCATTAAACAATTATTTCAAAATAATAATAATTAATCAATTATTTAAAATAATAGCCACTACCAACTCACTGCTGTCATGGGTTCAGCTACTGAGCCGGAACTCCTCCCAAGCCTAATCGACACCTAGTAGGATAACATAATAAAATAAATAAATCGACAACTAAAAACATAATTTATCCCATAGAAAATACAAAAATCAATAATCAACTCTCTAATTGGCCCACTCACTCCAATCGGTTCAAACTGACTTCGATAATCAAATTGGTCTCCAATTACAATTAAAGCTAACTCAATTTGGGGCTGAACCATTATGAACCAACCTGAACCAACCTCAATTCCATTGAACCAAACTCAAATTCACTGAACCAAACTCAATTCTTATTCAAAATCTATTGAACCAACTTGGTTCAGTCCAAAATCCTTAACCCAAATCAATTGAACCAAACCCAAACCATCTCAACTTGATTTGATCAAACCCAACTCAACCAAACCAATTCAACTCAACCCATTTCAATTTGGTTAAACCCAACCAATTCAATCTAACCATCATCATTAACACCTTAATCATCATCATCATCAACTTAATTAATCAAACCAAAGCCCCTAATCTCGGGTCTCTACGAGTAATTGCTACGATAAAGCCGAAAAATCTCATCATCCATTCAGTAGATTCATCATCAAATCTGATGATTTTTTTCAGCGCAAATTGAGCGACAATCATACTATAATCATTAAACATGTTTTTCCTACTCAAATCCATAATTATTTTTCATCAAATCCATCAAATACACATATATACGTGCATACATACACTCATTCATCAAAAATACAGCAAGAAAAGCTCTTACCAATTAAAACCATACTCCATGGAAACTCCTCCAGCGATCTCCAGTCCCCTCCTTCAAATCTCCAATTTTCTTCCCATTTCTTCATTTTTATTTTATTTTTATTACCGAGTTCTTTAGTAGGCTGAAGATGGAGAAGAAGATGAACAATTTCTCAAAACTCTAGAGTTTTTCCTCTAAATTACAGTTTTTCAGCCAGAAATTCACTTTCAGTCCCTCAAAATATAATTTTCTTACAAAAACAGTCCCTGAAAAAAACTCACCAATGATCCCTGAATTATGAAATAGTATTCTCAAAAGGTCCTTTCAAATTATTCAATGATCCCTGGATTATAAAAACAACATTTCAAAAGATCCCTTCATCTTACCTTTTCAGTCCTTGGTTTTCAGAAACATTTTTATATCAATCCTTTTTTTAATTACTCTTTAACCCAAAATCTAGTTATAAACTTTCACATTTAAGTCCTTATTCTTTTCACTTGGGGTTTCTCAACAAGATTAATCAGTAGAAAACCTTCTTATAGTCATAGTAATACCACGAATATATTTTTCTACTAGATTATCCACTGGGTTCGGTATTCTGATCCTTCCCTAAGAAAAATTTCGTCCTCGAAATTTCTTAGCATTATCCATACGATATCATCTGAATTTCACTTATTTGTTCCAGACCACCATTTCTCTTGCTACGAAATACGCTCGATAGTAAATAATCACTGCTGCGATTCACTATGTATCGATCGATAAAGAGCATCGAAACACCTTTCTTTGGCATCTTTAAGTTAACTCATTTTTGGATAAAATCAATTCGATAAAATCTCGACGTGATTACGATCGCGATACACTACTCGAGCTCTTTTGTCTCGAAATGTCAAAATCAACTATCGATACTTTCAATCCCGATATATGACTTAGGTTTTAACCGATTGGAGACTCTAAATACTTCTATTGGGCCCTTAACTTTACTTTCTAATCACTACTAAACCTCTCGAGTCTAGACATGACTTCTAAACTTAAGCTCGGATCGCGACCAGTGATCTCTACCAACCAGGGATATCTCGACCTCGCCTTTCGATGCCCAAAAGATGTCACACGCCCCTTCTCTTGAGGGTAAATGTGGCGCCCAGTCGGGTTAAAAATTCTCTATTTGAGCCGGAAGCCGACTGCCTTTAAACAAAATCGGATCTATAAATCGCGATTTACAACTTCGCACTATCTGAGGGTTCGAATACATAAATACCATGAATACTGATAACTTTCAATTTGCTGGTACTGACGCTACTGAGATCATGACACCAATGACGAAAGAAAGAAATGGGGGACCCGGCTGCGGTCCTGGACTCAGACGACTAGCTCATAGTCGATCCCAGTGATCTAGGGGTCCTGCTCACTGCTGACTCTGACACATTCGGTTGGTCGGTGAGTGGCTTAATAATTTTCAAATACTTAAATACGATTATATATAAAATATATAAATACCAAGCTGCTCGAATAATTTTTCAATTTTTCCAAAATACCGAATTCTAGCAAAATACGATCTTTTAAAGAACTCTTGAAACATAAATTCGACATAGATCGACATCGATTTGATTTTCTCGGAAAAACACAATTTTTGTGAGAGGCTACTCGTCATCGATTCAAAAATAACATAAATCTCAAATTAATCTGATGATACCCTGACCTCACTCAGACGTAACATGGTGCTGAAAACTCTCTAAACCTTGGCAGTGGCGCGGCTGGGTTGAGGCCGTCAGAGAACTCATGTCATAGCGTTGACCCATCGGTTCGACGGTCGGTGACCCCGGCTACCCGATGAATATCCGATCAGGAGCTCTGCGCTCCCACTGAGCGGCCCTCGTAGTAATCAACACCCGGGTCCACCACGCCACCTCTAAAGGGCTGGCCCGGTGGGGACCCACTCTGCGATGGTCGGGCGCCCTAGCCGTCGCGCATCAAAAACCATCAAGTAAATCTGACAATATTACCGATACGTATAAATCGTAACACGGGATCCTTTTCGGGACAAGTATTCGCATCACGAAAATAACCATTATTTTCACAAAGCCCGATGTCGAAAAGTATAACGATGCATAATGCGGTAAAGCCCGGATCACGATACCAGTTTCCTATACCGGGGAATGAAAACCAATTCTACTAGCAATGCTGGAGTAAAACATCTTTAATATGCTCACGTGGTTTTCGCAAATCACTCCAAATCAAAAGCATATATACCCATCAAAAATAAATACAAGAATTGAATAATTAAATCACATATACATGTATTTTTACTATTCACAAATCGATTATAATTATACAAAAGCAGAATGTATCAATACGGTTATCATGAACATCGATAGCGAACAAATATACGTATATTTCGACTATATATGGAATCAAACATGATAAAATGAAATACTTAAACATTTATTTCCAAAAATACTAGCCATTAAACAATTATTTCAAAATAATAATAATTAATCAATTATTTAAAATAATATAGCCACTCTAGACTCACTCGGTGTCCTTGGGTTCCTTCTTTGAGACACGGAACTCCTCCCAGCCTAATCGACACCTAGTAGGATAACAGTAATAAAAAAATAAATAACATATTTAAACTCAAAAGAAAATACAAAAAATAATAATCGACTCTCTATTGGGCCCTCACTCCAATCGGTTCGAACTGGCCTTGCATGTCAATTGGTCTCCCAGATTCACTTAATAGATCTCAATTTGGAGCTTTGACCATTTATGAACCAACCTGAGACCAGCCTCGATTCCATTGAACCAAACTCAAATTCACTGAACCAAACTCAATTCTTATTCAAAAATCTATTGAACCAACTTGGTTCAGTCAAAATCCTTAACCCAAAATCAATTGAACCAAAGCCCAAAGCCATCTCGACTTGATTTGATCAAACCCAACTCAACAGCCAGATTCAACTCAGCCCATTTCAATTTGGTTAAGCTGGCAGATTCAATCTAACCATCAGTCGTTAACACCTTAATCATCATCATCATCAACTTAATTAATCAAGACCAAACCCTAATCTCGGTCTTCTGATGATTCTACTGATAAAAGCCAGAAAATCTCATCACTCAAATTCAGTAGATTAATCCCATGCATCTGATGATTTTTCAGACCTAATTGAAGCAACGATCAGTCATAATCGTTAAACATGTTTTTCCTACTCAAATCCATAATTATTTTTCATCAAATCCATCAAATACACATATATACATACATACATACATTTCATTCATCAAAAATACTTAGAAAAAGCTCTTACTCAGTTAAAATCACATCCATGAAAACTCACTCCGTGATCTCCCATCCCTCACCTCAAATCTCATTTTCTCCTCATTTCTTCAGTTTTTATTTTATTTTTCTTCTCGGAGTTCTTGTAGCACAAAGATGGAGAAGAAGATGAACAATTCTCAAACCTAGATTTTTCCTCTAAATTACATTTTTCAGCCAAAAATTCACTTTCAATCCCTCAAATATATTTTTCTTACAAAACAGTCCCTGAAAAAAACTCACCAATGATCCCTGAATTATGAAATAGTATTCTCAAAAGGTCCTTTCAAATTATTCAATGATCCCTGGATTATAAAACAACATTTCAAAAAGATCCCTTCATCTTACCTTTCAGTCCTTGGTTTTCAGAAACATTTTTATATCAATCCTTTTTTAATTACTCTTTTAACCCAAAATCTGTTATAAACTTTCACATTTAAGTCACTTATTCTTTTTCACTTGGGGTTTCTCGACGAGATTAATCTGTGAAAACCTTCTTGCAGCTAATAGTAATACCACGAATATATTTTCTATGATTATCACGGAGTTCGGTATTACTGATCCTTCCATAAGAAAATTTAGGTCTCGAAATTTCTTAGCATTATCCGTCGATATCATCTGAATTTCACTTATTTGTTCCCAGACCACCATTTCTCTTGCTACTGAAATACGCTTTCGATAGTAAATAATCACCTGCAGCGATTCACTATGTATCGATCGATAAAGAGCATCGAAACACCTTTCTTTGGCGTCTTTAAGTTAACTCATTTTTGGATAAAAATCGATTCAGAGTAAAATCTCGGCAGTGATTACGATCGCGGTACGCTACTCGGCTCTTTGTCTCAAATGTCAAAATCAACTATCGATTACTCGATCGATATGCGACTTAGGTTTTAACTCGATTGGAGACTCTAAATACTTCTATTGGGCCCTTAACTACGTCTACATCGCTACTAAACCTTTAAGTCTAGACATGACTTCTAAACTTAGGCTCGGATCACGACCCAGTGATCTCTACCAAGCAGGGATATCTCAACCTCGACTCCGATGCAAAGATGTCGCACCCGCCCTTCTCTTGAGGGTAAATGTGGCTCCCATCGGGTTAAAATTCTCTTTTAGCGGGCCCATCCCTGCTTTAAAACAAAATCAGGATCATAAATCACGATTTCTGACTTACACCAACTACGAGGTTCGAATACGTAAATACCATGAATCTGATAACTCGAATTTGCGAGTTGCAACTAGCTGAAGATCATGACACCAATGACGAGAAATAAAGAAAGGGGACCCGCTGCGATCTGGACTCGACTGACTAGCTCTATAGTCGATCGGGGTAATCTAGGGTCTACTCCTGCGACTCGACACGTTCGGTTGGTCGGTGAGTGGCTTAATAATTTCAAATACTTAAATACGGTATATATAAAATATATAAATACTAGCCCTTTGCTCGAAATAATTTTTCAATTTTTCCAAAATACTGGAATTCTAGCAAAAATCTGATCTTTAAAGAACTCTTGAAAACGTAAATTGAGCATAAATCGACATCGATTTGATTTTTCTCGGAAAACCTGATTTTGTGATGAGGTGCCCTCATCCTGATTCAAAAAATAACATAAATCTCAAATTGAAATCTGATGATACCCAACACTCACCACGTAACATGAGTGCAGAAAACTCTCTAAACCTTAGCCCGTGGCGCGGCTGGGTTCGAGCCGTCGAGAACTCATGTCATAGCGTTGACCCATCGGTTCGCGGTCGGTGACCCGACTACCGATGAATATCGATCGAGGCTCTGCGCTCCCACTGGCGGCCCTCGTAGTAATCAACACCGGGTCCACGCGCCACCTCTAAAGGCTGGCCCGTGGGGACCCGCTCTGCGATAGTCGGGACGCTTAGCCCGTCGCGATCAAAAACCGTCAGTAAATACGGTGATAATACCATGCAGTATAAATCGTAACACGGGATCGCTTTTCGGGACAAGTATTCGCATCACGAAAATAACCATTATTTTCCACAAAAGCCCTGATGTCGAAAAGTATAACGATGCGTAATGCCGAGTAAAGCCCGGATCCGGTACCATTCTATACCGGGAATGAAAACCAATTCTACTACAATCTTGGATAAAAAGCATCTTTAATATGCTCGCGTGGTTTACATGTAAATCCTCCAAATCAAAGCGTATATACTCGTCAAAAATAAATACAAGAATTGAATAATTAAATCACATATACATGTATTTTTACTATTCACAATGCGTATAATTATACAAAGCGAATGTGTCGATACGGTTATCATGAACATCGATAGCGAACAAATATCAGTATATTTCATTTATATATGGAATCAAAGCATGTGATAAAAATGAAATCTTAGCATTTATTTCCAAAATACTAGCCATTAAACAATTATTTCAAAATAATAATAATTAATCAATTATTTAAAATAATAGCCCTACTGCAAACTCACACTGGTGTCGCTTGGGTTCACTTGCTGAGACGCGGAACTCCATCCCGAGCCCTGATCGACACCTAGTAGGATAACATAATAAAAAAATAAATAACGTATTTAAACTCAAAGAAAATACAAAAATAATAATCAACTCTCTATTGAGCACTCACTCAATCGGTTCGAAACGTGTCGCATGTCGAAATTGGTCTCGATTGCACTTAAGCCGACTCGATTTGGGCTAGAACCATTATGAACCAACTGAACCAACCTCAATTCCATTGAACCAAACTCAAATTCACTGAACCAAACTCAATTCTTATTCAAAAATCTATTGAACCAACTTGGTTCGGTCCAAAATCATAACCCAAATCAATTGAACCAAACCCAAAACCATCTCAACAGTTTGATCAAGCCCAACTCAACAAACCAATTCAACTCAACCCATTTCGATTTGGTTAAGCCCAACCAATTCAATCTAACCATCATCATTAACACCTTAATCATCATCATCATCAACAATTAATCAAACCAAACCCTAATCTCGGTGCTTTACGATAATTACTACAGTAAAACCGAAAATCTAAATCCTCGAATTCAATTTAGATTAAATACATACATCTGATGATTTTTCAATCGAATTGAGCAGACAATCAAATATAATCGTTAAACATGTTTTCTACTCAAATCCATAATTATTTTCATCAAATCCATCAAATACACATATATACATGCATACATACACTCATTCAGTCAAAAATCTGTAGAAAAAGCTCTTTACCATTAAAAGCAATACTCCGTGAAAACTTTCCACTCAGCGATCTCATCCCACCTCAAATCTCCCATTTTCTCCTCATTTCTTCATTTTTATTTTTATTTTTTTCTTACCGGGTTCTTTGTAGCACAAAGATGGAGAAGAAGATGAGCAATTTCTCAAAGCCTAGATTTTTCCTCTAAATTACATTTTCAGCCAAAGATTCACTTTCAATCCCTCAAATATATTTTCTTACAAAACAGTCCCTGAAAAACTCACCAATGATCCTGAATTATGAAATAGTATTCTCAAAAGGTCCTTTCAAATTATTCAATGATCCCTGGATTATAAAAACAACATTTCAAAAGATCCTTCATCTTACCTTTCAGTCCTTGGTTTTCGAAACATTTTATATCAATCCTTTTTAATTACTCTTTAACCCAAAATCTGTTATAAACTTTTCCGTTTAAGTCGCATTATACTGACTTGGGGTTTACCAGCGAATTGTCTGTGAAAAGCGCTACTGCTGCATCTATGTGTCTCACGAATATATTTTCTAACGATTGTCCACGAGTTCGGTATTACTAATCTTGTTCATATCTTGTTAAATCATGGGATTTAGTATTATTTTCATGTGTATATATATACGTTTAATCTTTTTATATTACAGTAAAAATAGCGTTTGTCGATCCATTATTTATTGATTATTGATTATGACCAGCGGTTCTTTTAGTCGATTAGTATGACTTTTATAAAGAGTATTTATTAAGATTGAGATTAGAACTTATAGTCCATGTAAAACAAACAAGGGATTCTTCATTTTTCTTAAATGGGCGGCGTGTGTTACTATTTTTTGCTCTTTTAAACTTGACAAGGGGTTAAAAAGAAAATTGGAACTTTGCAAGGTGTTAAAATGCAAAATTGCCTTTATAACGTCACCGCGCAGCAGTATCACTCTTCAATCTTTAGAAGAAGAGATGATATGGTTCCCTCCACGCTCTCTCCTTTGATCAACCCCAGCTTTCACCGTCGAAACCCTAGCCGCCCTATTCTCTCGTCCCTCCACCGCCGGGGTCACCAGCTCGCCGATGCGCTGTGCCGCCAAGCCTAGTGGTCGTTCCTGGGACTCAAACGCAGAGTTCTTCCGCACCAGGAGGTTCGAGGGTCCGTGACGACCCCGGATGGGGGTTCTGGAAGAGAGGCCGGCGGAGGTGGTGGTCCGATGAGGCAGAGTTCGATGATGATGTTGATGACGACGACGACGATGATGATGATGAAATTGATCAGCCGTGGGAAAGGATTTGGATCTTCAAGGTACTTCCTTGGTTTCTCTGTGATTTCTTTTATCCAGTTTTCGAATGCTTGGAATTAGTATTTAAGATTTGAATTCAACGAGTTTCATACCTAATTTTACTTCAATTGGCATAATGTTTTAGCTCATTTTTGACAGTATAAGACATGGATTAATCGCTGTAAGTATTTCTTAAATATTTCATTAGCTCAGGTGAAACAATTTCATACGCTAATAACTTCTCTACAATCTTAAAAAAAAGGCGTCTTTCTTGATGTATAGTATGAATATGTGGTCTTATCTATTAGTTTATTGCTTTTTTGGCCATTGAGTTTACTATTCCTATTCCTTATGTTTGTTCATAAATATTTTAATGCACAAACTTCTTAATTACCCACTTGGTAGTGGCATTTTATAGCAGTTTTATTCAGGTCACCCTGTATCATTTATTAGGAGTGGTAAATTTGAGCTTACTCACCTAAGAGGACTATACAAATGAAAAGACATGCTGACTCAGCGACCTGCGAGATTTACATTGGTATCTGAGTGCGTTGATAGAGTTCGTAGAGTGGTGAGGTTTGATTACTCGGCTGAGGAGCGCGTTTATGGGAGTTGTGAATGAGTGGTTGTGTCTGAGTGGTTGGGCGTCCGCGTGTGTGATCAAAATGCGAATTTGTTAGCGAAGCATGCTGTGCGCGTCTACGAGGTGCTTGGTGGATTCCACTCTTTCTCAGAAAAAGACATCACGAGAAATAGATGTATGTTTCTGTTTGGCTATGATACGATGATTACAAATTTATTATGATATATCACTATGTTACGCCATGTCACAGTTATAGTGATTGAACATTTTCTTGCATTGATTCACGATGAGCTATTGTCTTTGGTTGTATGTGTAATAGAGATGTTTTGCAAGAAGATTGTTCTTTTTCTATATAGATAGCCAAAATGTCTTTGCTTATACATGGTTGATTACTACTAATTAGGTTTTAGAGATATATACCATTGAAGCCCGAATTTTGAGCTAACAACTCCTTAATGCTCATTGTTTGAATTACTTGTTAATAACATGATCGCATCATGCTTCACAGGTTTTCAAGGCATATGGCTTCTTGCTACCGGCTATCATCATCAGCAATACGTAACTGA
>NC_052483.1:7300369-7362439 GCF_009730915.1 Dioscorea cayenensis subsp. rotundata
ATACTAACAAAAACTTATTTTCATCCATTTATGGTACTGGCCCATACTTAGGGGAAGTGTTAATTGGTCCTCCACTACCGTCATTGGGAACATCATAACCCAGTTAAAAATTTCATCCCCGATAGTCTTGGTGGATTTGACCATTTTTCCTCATGACCTTGAATGAAAGACTCTGTCCTTACTGGTATGAATGATTTCTTGGTAAGAACTTCCGATGACAATCAAAATAGCTTGCCTTCCTACCATGTTGTAGATAAATACACTAGAGTTATCATACCATATTGGACATCAAAACCCCCGCCAAGATTTCCACCCGTATAGCATCCCATATGCATGAAAATCATTAATTACCCACGAAAGACATCCCTCATGCAAAAATATTTACTTTTAAAATATCATGATACATTTCATCGTAAATATATAAATTATTCAGTCATCAATCAAAGGTTGTAGAAACATTTATATTTTTCTTATTCTTAGGGTATGGACAAATTAGAGATAAGCATTTTTAGGTCTTTTAATGTATATGCTGGTAGAAGGTTATAAGGAGTCACAACCATGGCCAACATGAATAAGTTCCTCAAATTACCTATGCAAGGTGTAAATATATTGCTATAAACCTAAATGAATATTAGTGAGGTTCCTCGGTAAAATAAAAATAAGTTCTATTAAAATGTTTCCATCTGTAGTCGGTGAATGTTGCATTACTTCAGGCTCATTTCTTTACTTGTAGTATGCCAAGTCATACTGTTGTAGCATTAGAATATACAACCTCTACAATCTTGAGTTTAGTGCAGTATAGTAGTAGCAATACTTTTAATGAGTGTGTTTATTGGGTCTGGGTAGTATCTTGATGGGTTAATAATACTTATCACAAAACTTGCATGAGACTCCATAGCATCATGTTTCCAATACAACATGCAACCATTTTTATAAGTATTCTATTTTAATCTACGAGCAAAACCTAATTCATTCATGGTTTTCCTATGATGGTAATAATCAGTTGTCATTTTACTACTGAGGATATACTTTAATTATAGTAATTATGGAATTGAAATCGGTTTCTATATGTTTAGCATCGGACTTGATACATAACATCCTAGCAACAAAAGACAACTAGAAGTGATTCTCACATCTTTCATATAGAGGTTGGTCAGGCAATTTTAACTTTTACGGTATCTGTCGAGATAATTGACTTCTTTCATCGATTTGACGAGATTTGTTCTACCATCTAATGGTGGTTGCACACTTGGACCAGCTTCACATCATTTACAATAAGAGATGGGTCTCACGGTGGAACACGAGAACACCACTCTGATTGCTCGCCATTCTTTTGATCCCAAAGTCATATGCTTAATAGTCATCGCAATACGTCACATGTTTTACACTTTGGTGGCATGATTCTCGTTCGACTAATCATTAGACGGAGCAATTGACTTCTCACTTGACAAGCCTCGTTGTAATAACATAGTTTTAAACCACGGCAATGATATATGTGATTGAAACTACCACATCATCTCGGAGCTGAAATTGTGTGTGTGCACTTGAAACAAGGACACCAAACTCTTCATCTTCATATAGTAGAAGTCGTCTTGACTAACTGAGAATTGGATGAATTCATCAACACGGCAATAAATTCATTAGCGATCCTTTGCGTCCATGTGATTTTGATTATACATCCACTTTCTTGACAACATGCGCTATGTGAGGCCAGAAGTCATATGGTCATTGTTTTGCATTAGTGGGTTACACACAATAATTTTCATCCGTCTTGTGCAATATCATTCGACATAATTTGTATCTCGTCTTCGACAATGTATCATTCGACATAAATTTTAATACGTCTTCGGCAATATCATTCTACAAATTTCCTTCTAACAAACAGAAAATAGAGGGTGGTTTGTTAAGTCGCCCAATGACCGAAAATTTAACTACTTATTGTTTTTAATAAGTTTGAACAACAAGAAAATAGAATAAATGCACACACAATAAAGTTGATATCATTTGTTTTAATCAACTAATAACTAATCAATGAAGTGTTTACAATTAGTTTGTTCTATTGAGACTGCGAAAAGGTTCCACTAAGCATTAAAAGAAAAACTTTTTCGATACCTATTTACAAGGATATCAACAACTCAGCTCATAGTGATTTGTCACAAAATCACCATTATATAAAAATTTAATACTAATGACAAGAAGAAAAAATTTTTGAAAACAAAAGTCACCATTATATAAGCACATACTGGTCACAATTTTGTATAACACTTTACTTGATTTTCGAGCAGACTTCCCCTTAAAGCAAAAGGCGAATGCTTGGACAAGATTAGCGTGATTGGAGATCGGTGAGATCCAAACAATGGATTTACCTAGAATGTGAATTTATTTGCCCATTAAGAAAAAGTATATAAAATTCTTGAACAAAAGAAACATTGAGAATGAAAAGAATCAATAATATTAAATAAAAAGAAAACTTGCTCGGCGTATTAAACACATTATATAGTGTTCTATATATATCCCTATCAAATTCAACCATAATGGGTGCATCAACAACCAAATTCAAAAGAAGAACCTCATGGTTAAATTATAAAATACTCAAAAGTTAAGAATGTGATCCTAAGTGGGGACCAAAAGGATTAATAATTGCTTTTTTAGTAATGTTTCATGTTTGGCATGCATTGAATCTGTCCAAGTAAAACATTGAAGTTTGTGGTCTTCTTCAATCATCATATTCCTTTCATAGTACGGGGACCAATATTGTCACTAGGAAAGTGGCAATGATTGTTTGACACAGGAAGTCTTTAAATCTAGATGCTTGAAAATCATATCATTAATTAAGAATCATGTATGTCCATGTATGTCACCTATAACCGAACCCAGACATTTTCCCTTTACATAAACAAGAATCTGATTTTAAGTACAAGTATATAGAACTTGCTAGCTATCATTTCATACAATGCAAGGTAATAAACAACATCAAGAGTTAAACACATCCATCCAAAAATATTCTAAGCAATGCAAACCAAACATTACAGAAATTAGATTATAAACAAGGTTCATCCTTTCTTACCTTTGGAAAAAAAGGTGGCGAAATGGCCATCAACTAGGATAGTTCCACAGAGATCATTATTTGAAACATCACTTTAATAAAAACATAGTCTATACTTTATAACTCTATTAGAAATTGAAAATTGAAACTTCAATCTGCTATATTCTTTCTAGTTTTATCGCTTACAAGACTTTGAGATTAAAAGGAGGACAAAATGCTCATGTCAAACTAGACAATGGATGATAGGAAATTCACTCGGGTTTCTTGCCTGTCATTCCAGCAACAACCTTCCATCGCAAGGCCCAACGATCATGTAAAATGGTTCAACCAGTATTTTGAAACAAAAGAAACTTGGTAACAGCAAGATTGGCCCGTGCTTTATGTGTGTATATATCGCAAGTGCACTAGTTGTTAAGTAATACCTCATGGCTGAGCATGAAGGTCATATTCCTCATGGAACAGCGAAAGGCTCCTATTACTTTCATTTTGCTTAATCAATAGCCTAACGTCTACATTAGCTCTTAAATCTATTCCTACAAATTAATTATTAAAATACAATTGAGGATCATGAAGTGGAATTGGGAGGAGTTGGGTAATCGTATGACGATTCCCTCAACAATTGCTTGTGATATAACGTTAAGAGGTGGCAATCTGATCTAATATTGGACTAGGGAAATTCAAGGGTCTACTCATCCCAATCTCTTGGTAAACAGATCTAAGACACTAGGAACTTATTATGAAATGTCTTCCACCCCAGCCTCCTATGTCCACCTAAAGTTGAAGAACACCACTAAAAGGGTTAATCAAACCTTAGTCTAGAAACATAGTTATGCCTAATCTTTTAATGCATGCATAGATCTAACAAGGCATGGGTGATCTAATGCGTGGAAATCTCTTCCTCGCAACATCAATAAAATAGTATCAAATAATAATTTAATAAATCCAAGATAACTAGAAAGAATATATTATTGCCAATAAAGATTCACAAATAAAGATCAAGGTACATTGACATGCAATTCCCCTCGAATTGGGGTCCTCTAATGGATATAAAAGTATCAACCAATGAATAATAATAGTCCATAGGAAAAATATCAAAAGAATTCCCACTACAAGAAAGTTACTATTTAAAAACAAAATATTAGAAACGGAATTTATTCTATTTGTATTTGCAAACGGATTAGACGAGTGAATAACAATCATTTTTAAAATGATTTTATATAACTAACGCCTCAAACGGGCATTTAAAACTATGATTTATTAAAGTTTTAAAAACTATCCGTTTCTAATCCGTTTCTACTAAAAACGGGACTTGAAACAGATTAAAAAAATAACATATTATTTAAATATTATCAAATATTAGAAAATATCTGTTTCTAAGCCGTTTCGAATAGAAAGGGATTCCAAATGGATTTAAAAATTAATATATTATTTAAATATTATTAAATATTAGAAAATATATGTTTCTACTCCATTTCTAATAGAAAGGGACTAGAAACTGATTAAAAAATTAACATATTATTTAAATATTATCAAATATTAAAAAAAATCCGTTTCTAAGCCATTTCTACTAGAAAGAGATTCCAAACGGATTTAAAAATTAATATATTATTTAAATATTATTAAATATTAGAAAAATATCCGTTTTAGATCCATTTCTAATAGAAAGGGACTAGAAATGTATTTAAAAATTAGAAAATATCTGTTTTTGATCTGTTTCTACTAGAAAAGGGCTAGAAAAAAACATTTACTAAGTCGTTTCTAATGGAAAGGGATTCCAAACGGATTTAAAAATTAATATATTATTTAAATATTATCAAATATTACAAAATATCCGTTTCTAATCCGTTTCTACTAGAAAGGGACTAGAAATGGAGTAAAAAAATTAACATATTATTTAAATATTATCAAATATTAGAAAAAATCTGTTTCTAAGCCGTTTGTAATAGAAAGGGATTCCAAATGGATTTAGAAATTAATATATTATTTAAATATTAGAAAATATTAGAAAATATCCTTTTCTACTCCGTTTCTAATAGAAAGGGAGTAGAAACGGATTAAAAAATTAACATATTATTTCAATATTATCAAATATTAGAAAAAATCTGTTTCTAAGCCATTTCTAATAGAAAGGGATTCCAAACGGATTTAAAAATCAATATATTATTTAAATATTATTTAAATATTGCTTGCTATTAATGTCATGCTATCATCTCAAATAATTAATACTTATTCAATCGAGTTCACATGAGAAATTATTTATATCCAAGTATTGACATATTTGACATGATTATAATTAGTTTAGGCTAAAATTTATCATATTTGATAAACTTTAGTTTTTTCTTTCATAGAGTCTTATAAAATCATGTGCAAAATTATATATAAATAAATTAATTTAAAAAATTACAAAAATAAGTTAATCTTATGTTCAAATAAAAAAGTCTTCTCATTTTAAATGAGTATAAAGCGTTCCCATTAATTAATGAAGAATAAGGTTGGAATGAACTCAGGTCATCTCAGAATGACTCCTGATCGAATGGTCTTGGTTCCGCTGATGAAATCCTAGCAAATCTCGTCCATTGATTTTGTCGTAATTGGGCGGTGGGAAATACAAGTAAAGCCCTGACACCGTTTGCTTCTCTTCTTCATTTTGCCACTTTTCGATCGATCCCTCGAAGTACCCCTGAATTGGTGAGATCTCTCGAGGATTTTTGAACTTTCGGAGATTTCTAGGGTTTCTTTGGCCCTTGACACCATCTCAATTATCCAATTTTGAGGTATCTGGGTCTCTTTTTTTGTAATTCCGTTGTTTTGTCCCCAATTAGTGAAAATTTGGTTAGGGTTTACGTTGTTCTTTTCTCCTTCTGATTTTTAGTGTTATTCATTGTTCTAGTAGTGCTTCAATTGAAATTCGTTGGTGCAAACTTGGATTAGGGCCGTCCTGTTCTAGTATCTTTGAGGAATTCGATCATTAAGGGAATTTTAGGGTTCTAGAAGTTTAGAAATTAGGGCATTTGATTGAAGAAAGTGTACTGATTATTTATTATAAACTATTGATTGTGGCATTTGATCTTGTTTTGGTTAGCATTTGCCTTTTCAGCAAACTTAGAGACATGTATAGATAGATAGATATATGTTCACCATTTTCAAGTTGTGCATGCTTTTTCAATGGTTCAACTTAACAATGTGATTTTTGGGATGATAATGTGTTTAATTAATTGAGTAAAATGCATGTAATGTCGCAATAGAGGCTTCATAGTTATTGATCTGCTGAATATATATATATATAGCTGAACAAAATGCTTGTTATTTTGTAAGGCATTTGAGACATATTGTCAAGCAGAAGATTCATTTCACATTATTAATATAGAATTTCCCTATGTTATCAAAAATAGAGGATGATTCTACAAAGTTCTTTTTATCACAATATTAGCTGCATTGTGGTTTTGGTTTTGTAATTTTAGGTCTTTTGTGGATTTTAGTGGTCTCTTGACCGTTTACTTGTTATTTGCTTTTGGGTCTTGGTTTTGGCACCCTTGGAACTTGGAAATGGTCCCTTTTTTGAATAGTGAAAAGTCAAACTTTTGTTGTATATGATTATGGTTTTATTGTTGTTATTACTTTTTTTAGAGCTTTGAGATGATTTATATGAGGTTTGTATTTACACTAGTTTCATCTGTGAATTGCTCTTGCTGCTCCCATCCTTTTTCTCTTGATATCTTCTATGCTTGGAAAAGGTGTGGTATCTTCTTTGTCTCTCTATTATATATACATATGTGTGTGTGTGTGTGTGTGTGTGTTTGTGTGTGTGATGAGGAATTGGAGTGGTGTGTAATTAAGCATTTGGTTGGATGGATGTATGGATGGATGGATGATCTTCTGGCGGGTGCTAATGATATTTTCTTCATTTTTCTTATTGTGTTCTATATCTTCATTTGTGTGTTGTGTGTTTTATTCTTGTTTTTGATTGTTACTATGGATCTAAAGCATGAAGCTTTTTGTGGGATTTGATTCTTGTTCTTGTGTTTTTCTTTTCAAAGATTGTGTTTTTATTTTGTTTTTATTTTATTTTTTTAGTTTATGGTAACAAAGATTATTGTGGATCTCAAGCATCGATGTATTGTGAACAACCTTGTTTTGTTTAAGGTTGTAGATTATGGAATGGTGTTCTTTGTGAAAATTTAGATCTCTACGTGTGTGAGAATTGCCTCTTTCTCATTCTCTAGATTGTATGGATAATCAAACAGTAGTTTGTTCATTCTTGTAAGTTATTTCATTCTAATTGCTCTGATGGTTGCATACATCAAATGCAAGCATTTTTTTAAAGCAATTAGAATGAAATAACTTACAAGAATGAAATAATTGGTGTTTCATGTATTATTATCAACCCAAATATCTGGTGTTTCATGTGCAGGGTAGTATTTTCACCCAGTCAGAAGAAGACACTCACGAAGCCAACCACAAGAAAAGAAGATGCAAAAACTCGTGTGCACTCGCTACGACATCATCGCTGTAAATTACCATTGGAATTAGCAACGACTCTCTCTCTCTATTTCTTAGCTTATTGCTTTATTTTTCAAGCCTGATACCATACTTTTGAAGGACATCCCTTCAGCAGAGTGCTCAAAAAACTCTTTGGAATTTTTGAAGGGTGAAAAACTGGGTTTCAAGGTCATACTGCTATTCTTAAGAGCATCAACCAAGCATCTGCGGCTTCTTTCCTCTCAAGGCCTGGTGAGCATAAAACTAATGTAAAGTTATACCCTGCGCAGAAACCACATTGCTTTGGTTCCAACACTCATCTAGTTTTTAGATTATCAAGGGAAAATTAAAGAATTATCACATTCTTAGTAAAGTTTTGTATTTGCTTCCAATCATCAAAACTAAACTTGTTTGTTATAATTGTTAGCTTAATTATACTTGTTTTAGTCTTTGATTTGTTCTTTTATTTTTTGCACCGAGATCTCACTCACGTGACAATGCATGATGAGACTTCAAATGTAGAGCGTTTAATCGGACTCTGAGTACTATAGGATTTTTAACTGCTCTTTAGAAACTTGTGATACATCATTGCATTTAGAGTGAAGATTGCAAATTATTATCTAATCATTTAAGAAGAAAAATATCTCGTGAAACTTCCCCTAATATTATTGTCAAACTTCTATATTTTGCTCGAGAAAATCTTTTTAGTCTACTCTGCAACTTTACAAGATGAGTCTATTTATGCATAAAACTTTCTTGATTTTTGTCTTTCATAACCGGAAATAACAATTTTTAGAAAAAAAAGTCTTGAATTGTATTATCTTCTATTTTATTTCCCAAACAAAAAGCATGTGTACAAAAGTTTTCATAACTGGAAATAATAAATAATGCTAATTAATCATAGTTGGAACAATGAGATTTGCCAAAGTTGTTTCCTTGTTATGTAGATAATCCTAGTGGTTCCTTTAAAGTATAACAACTTGTTAGTAATTTGTTGATGTCTTTGTGCGCATGATCAGCTTGTCTTTTTGGGTTGGTGGCCAAAACTCTTATCTACATACGTGACATGTGTCAGTGCATTAATATGATGAAAATAATATTTTTTGATGCTTATCTTGTGTATTTTTATTATATTAGATGTATATATTTTAGTTTAGAAGGGAATTTGTATTGAAATAAAGATATATTGCTGAACTTAAAGACTTAAACTAGTTTTTTTAAAATTAGGATTTTTTGCTATATGTGCTGATGGTGTAAGGGTTAATTGTGTTTTACTTATGAAAAAAATGAAAAAAAAATCTATTTTGCAAAGTTGGATCTTGCCTAAAGATAAGATACCAGTGAAGGATAATTTAGGGATATCAAGTAAGTTTTAATATTGTTAAAAAAATGATTCATACATACATAGTTATCTAGTAGTTGTGATTTTTAATTTTTTATATTTTTTATGAGTATAAGGTAAACTTTTTTTTTTTATATCTGAGGGATAAAATATAAAAACTTTATTTTTTTTTGGTTGTATTAGATTTTAGTTGTCACACAGTGGGTTTGATTTTTTAGGGTAAGTTGGTTCGAGCCAATATTGTGATAAAAAGAACTTTGTAGAATCATCCTCTAATTTTGATGACATAGGGAAATTCTATATTAACACTGATATTACAATAGTAATAGTCAATAGTAATTAATATCTTTTTTAATTTATGATATTCATTGGAGTTCAATGTAGTATACCATCACCGCAATAGTCAATAGATGAATGGTATCATTTAAGGCAGCCACTAGAAATTAACAAGGTAGCCAATATTGTGAGGAGATTATGCATCAAATGAAGAACATGATGATGCATTTTGAGAAGAGGATTCTTCAGCAGTCGCTATTTACCAAACAGGACTCACAACCATTTACTAACGATCATGATGTTGACTTATAGTTGTATTTGTCGTATACTTATTATTTTGTATTGAACATATATATTTAAACATTTCTTTTTGTATGAATTGATGAGTTTATCTTATTCATTGGTATTCTAGGTTAAAAATTCATGTACCAGGTTTAAAAAAAACAGGAATATTATTTTTTATTTTATTTTATTCACATTAATGTTAGAAACGGATTTGAAATGGATTTATTTGTTTGAATATTATTTTTTTTATTTTAAAAAATTTTAGAAATGGATTAGGAACAATAAAACTTTTGTTTACAATGGGGTGGAACAAAAATAAAACAGAAAATATTCCGTTTGGAAATTTTTGTAACGGTAACACTTTCGTTTCAATTTGGTTTCTAAATTCAAAAATGGAATTACAACAAAATGAAGAAACTGATTAGCAACATACATTATTCCGTTTAATTTTTCAAAAGTTAGAAACATATTGGTTCCTGTTTCTAATCTGTTTCTAAATTTAGAAACGAAACAGTTTTCGTTTCTATTTAAATTAGAAACAATGGGTTTCAAAACAGCTATATTCCATTTCTAATCCATTTCTACATTGAATTAGCAATGGATTAGAAATAAAAAATGCAATTTCTAAATAGTAATTTTCTTGTAGTGTCCTAAACTAAGTCCCTCCAATAGGTTACCGATGGTTAAGGTTGAGAAGATCCCAAGATTGTCAAGAAAACACCGAATCTCTTTCTGTTCTCTCCACTATTAATGCATGTTGAATCCTACTTGAGAAACTTATCGGAATCCACTAAAATAATGATAAATTTCTTCTCTAGCTACATAAGTCTCCAAAAGAATCCCCCCTTGAATTATAAACCCTGGCAGTATTTATTACCCTAGTCCAACACGGTCTCACCATGACTTTTGTGAAGGCTGTGGTGAGTAAATTTTGTTTCTTAGGCTGCAAGTCACATCATGGCAAAGTCTGGCTCGAGAGTTGTGTGAATTATCCACGGGCATTATGATCCATATCGATTATTGTGGAGGCTATTGTGACTTCTGTGTTATCTTCTATGGCTCCACACTGCATGGTTGGGTCATGGTTGTGATGGAAGTGGTTAACGACCATGGTGAAATAAAAGCCCATGGTGAACAAAAGAATGAAATTTTGTACTAGTTTGGTTATAAACATGTAAGATCTCATGGTAAATGTAGTATAAATGATATGTAAATTACGTGTTTTCAATCACTTATCAAACCTTCCCACATTTGAGCATTTTCTTTTGCTCAAGCAAATAATAAATAAAAAATGAAAGACATGATAAGTGCTTGACCTCGGGCTAAAAACGATGGAGTTAAATTAGAACATACAAACAATCAAATGCTAGGTAACATGGACATCCTCTGCAAAGCGTAGTCTCTACGTCAAAAAATACTCTCTCAAGTGTTTGTCTCTTGTTTTACTATCTTATAGTCTAGATCGTGTTGCATAAACTTTTCGGGGTTTTATTCAATCTATCTCTATGCTTACCTAACTTTTTATACATGAATACTACATGTTTTTTTACAAGTCCCAAGGCAGGCCTTTCCTATAAAGTTTAGGTAGCTTTCACACTGTGGGTTGATAATTAGTAGCTTTCACACTTCCTAAGAAGTAGCCTTCTCTCTCGATAGAGCATACAATGTATTCGACTTGTTGGGAGTGAATATGCACTATAAGGAAGGTCGCTTTTTCTGTTGTAAATAAAATTTGACCATGAAAAATGAATAAAACTATTGACGCCCCTACTATAAAACATTCATCTCTAGACATAAGGATCAAAGTGCTCAAAAAGACACAAGAAAGAGCAAAAAAGTGCAAAGTAAACTAACTCTTGGGAAACATGGAAAAAATGCTAAACTATCATATATCATGTCCCTAGACTAGAGAAAGTCCAACAATTGAGTGCAATGCCTTCATAGGTCTACACTAGCATGCATCAAGCATAAGCACCAACATTTTTGAAAAAAAATATTCACAAAATACAACAAAGATGTACATGTACGCATGCATGCACAATTGTAAGTGGAAATAATAAAAATGGAAAAATAAAATGAGTGTGTGGACACTAGTAGTCCTTGGGTTTTTTAGTTGGGCCAACTAGGGTGATGAAGCTACCCCTATCCAAGCTCCTTGTTGTGCAGGCCAAAATATCACCTCATTACCTCAAACCCTGATAGAATAATAAATGCAGAGAATTAAATACAACTAGAAAATAAAATAAGATGCACTAAAGTAAAAATCCACTATAGAGAAGTATGTGTACAAAAGCAGTAGGGTAGATGTCCCTTGCCGAAGTAGAAAATAAAATGTACAAATGTAGAAAGTAAAGATACAATAAATGAAATCAAAATGGTGGGAGCTGGCAAGGTAGCTTCGGTCTGGTGTAAGATCGGTGGAGGACTGATGATGTCAGTGCTAGTGTATGCCCTAGCCCCAACACATTGTATGAACTCATATTATTTGGATAATTATTATGAGGCATCATTTTATCTATTATTATTTCTATGCATAGTTAATAAGATAAAATATCCTTGAAATTGGTTCTGCTCAAATTATCAAATGCGTGATTTGGATAGTAAAACCTTGAAGCATAAACTAGAACAATATTCTATATGTCCCTATTCGATTATTTTCATGAGAATGAAAATAAATTAATTCTAGTATGTCTTTCATGAGATGGTCTTGTTTTACAGGTCATAAGATATGGGATATCAAACAAAGGACATAGATACATGTTAGGGAACAGTATACCTGGATCGATCCGCTCTTAAGAACACTACATGGTTGTAAAGTCATAAGTGTTTTCTCAAGCAATTCTTGTACTCGAATCCTTCGACCTGAAATCAGTATAGATCTCGGATGAATCCTTACATGCTTTAACTTAAACCTAACATCATTTGTAACTGAGTGGCAAGTACGGGTATGTTTGGGCATGTCGCAAGTACAGGTATGTTTGGGAATATCACCTGCCACTTGATTAGTGAGACTGAGTAGTGCGTGGCCACGCCCAAGGAAAATGATAAGAGTTATCATTTACATGACCTAGTCAGTTCACTAAGAGATCAAGAAATTAATTAGCATTAAAATAAGGGTGACTCACTCCATGCCTTATGCTAATTAAGATATTCAGTGGCAAAGGATTGTATGAAGTTGCAATAGGTTCCATTAATTCTCAAAATTGACCTTCATTTACTATTGGATAATCGTATTATCTTGCTAGAGAATAATTATGATTTATGAGCTTTAAAATTGTTTAAGCTCATTGCCAATGTTAAGTCTTAGTTCTGGCATGCGTTAGGGTTTTATCATGTTTACTTACCGTTAAAATTTTGTTATCCGCTGCATTTTAGCATGTATTTTTTGCATGGTAATTCCCTTATTAGAGTGATAAGATCCCAACAGTTAGTGGAGAGCGAGGAGACTCCAATGCCACTGGAGCTAGTGCGGGTGGTGAAGGAGGTGCCAGAGTTGATGGAGGGTCCTGATGCGGTAAATGCTCTAAGATATCAATAGAAGATGCTCGATCCTTGCCTGAACCTCCTTGAGGTGAGTTAGTCACTCCTCGATCGCTAGTGGAATAGATGGTGCTGGTGTAGAAGCTAGAGGATCAAGGTCAGTTGGAACAACAATTAGTACTGGAGTCGATGCAGGGGAGGAATTGCAACAACAGCGATCGATCTAAGAGACTCCTCATCATCCGAAGACTCTTAGTCTGACTCATGCCTTACTCGGTACTGTACCCCGTGGGTTGTGTCAGCCGCTCTATTATGCGCATCACTTGGAGCATGGTGACTCCAAGCAGCTTTATGCTTCTGACACACCGCATGCCAGTGCATCGGTCAATCAAACAGAGTCCCCATGTAAGAAGGGTGATGTAAAGACCAAGAAATATGATCGATAGTCTGTGGTCCTTGGACTAATGACATAGATGGCAAGCTAGGGAGTGGCCAATATGGATCGGCTCCATTGCCACCATGCTCTAGAGGAAGTAGAGATCCTATAGGTTGACGACTCCTGTGCTGTCTCCTTTACCGGTCAAAGACCATGATAGGATGGCATAAAGATTCTTGAACACTGCTCATCCCAAGGCAGATGTCTTCAAGGTATCGCATCCATAAGTCTCACGGCCATGAAGTGTTTGCGTCCATACTTGACCTGGACTCAGGTCAACAGGTAAGCTAATGTGGTGCTAGGAGTAAGACTCGGTGTGAGTATACTCCACGTCGATGAGCCCCATCACCACGGAGAAATTTGTGTATGTCATCAGGTACTCTGTCCCGAACATCTGGAAGCTGATGGTCTCGAGGAGGCTGAGGCTGATAATCATCCGGTCTAACTAGAATGAGCTCATCACCTCTAAAGTCAACTCCCTGTATATATGCTCATTAAAGGCAACAAAATTGCTCCCAGCCCTGCACTGAAATGAGATCTTATACCTTGTCAGCGAGACCTATCCTTTCTAGTGTCGGTCAGTCTATGACTCACCCCTTAAAGAAACATCGATCCATGAGCCACTGATAACGTGATTTCTGCTCAAGATCTCCAAATCGTGGTACCTCAAGCTAAGAAGCCTCACCAGTTTTCTTTTTCTTCTCGGCCTCACTTTGTGAGTGAGTAGCTATCCTTTTATGAACCAAATTCTGTAATTTAGAAAGGATACGATAAATCAATCAATAGAATAACAAAAAATGGCAAGTAGGAATGAATAACAGGCGCACAATGGGTATACCATGGCCGTCATAGGACCATAACGTTCTTAACACGCCTGCGATCACGATCATGGTATGCCTCTGGTAAGGAACAACGTGTGCACAACAACTTGTTGTCTGTATCAGTAGCTATGCTGTGTATTGTTTTCAGTCACAAAGGGCACACAACGCCCGTTAAGTGTTTGTTGTGTTCTAAAAACATGGAAACGGCCTGCAAACAATGGGTAGAGCTCATTGGCAACTGTTGCCAAGGTAGAATGAATGGGAGAAAGCTCACAATGGCATACCACACTCGTTGTGGCACATCTTGGCCTGGTTATTAAATATGAACATAACGGTCTCCACAATGGGCATTGTTTATCACGGAACGGCCATTGTGGAGCCCGTTTGTGGCAAAACATTTATCATACAACACTTATTTTGATCGGAATTTATATAAAAACATTCACCATAACATTCTAAACACTTTCATGCCATTCAATCATAATGAAAACATGATTTAAATGAGTTTTGAAATTCATACAAATTTGGCCGAGAGGATAAGAAAGCCTGTGGTGAAAATTGAGCAATTTATGCGCAAATGTGCTAAAAATGATAAGAAAACTCTCAGGCCAGAACATGAGTTCCTGGAAGATTCAGAGTGACCTACCCCTCTCTTGTCTAGATGGGAATGGTTCCATATTTGATGAAAATTTTGATATAACTTCTTTAGCTAGTTTATTTTGCCCCCCAAACTCTTTAACAATCCTCTTGGGTTTATTAGTGTAATGGCTTACAGTTAAGAGAAAGTGAGAGAAAAGTACACCGGCAACCGATTTTAAAAGTAAATGGAGTGGAAGACGATCGGTCGCGCCTAAGCATGCCCGAGCATGGGCTTGCTTAGCCCATGCTCTTTTCAGAGAGAGATGTAGAATCGGGAAGTACGACCGTGCTTACCCTATGCTTTTGGGCCATGTACTTTGCATATTTTTAATAAAAACTCTTCAAAAGCCCATATTTTATATATCATTTATACTGCGTTTAGAATGAGATTTCACATGTCTAGCACCAAACTAGTACATAATTTCATTGTTTTATTCATCATGAGCTTTTATTCCATTTTAGGGCTAAAAAACGAATGTGGGAGTGTTTCAAAGCAAAACATATCAACTTGTTGAACCGAAGCATCATCATGGCTCGCAACTACCTTGGTGACATCTTACCATGGCTATTTTCCACTCCTATCATGACCGTTATCAATCCGTGTCAATGTGGAATCATAAAAAAAAACACAGAAGACATAACAGCCTCCACAATGACTGTTGTGAATCATTACGGCCATGACCAATCCATACAATGACTGCAAAGACCATGCCAGGGCACGACTTGGAGCCCAAGCAACAATTTACTCACCACTTCCTCCACAACAGGCATGGTGAGGCCATGACAGACTCGATATCATAAAAATGGTAAGGTTTACTATCCAGGGGGGCTTTTTCTTTTACCATATTTGGTAGAGGGGACAGATTTCTGGAGACCTGTGCCACTAGAGATGAGTTCCATCTAGATTTCAGTGGATTCTAACAAGTTTCCCAAGGGCAATTCAACTTGCATCAATAGTAGAGGATGTGTGAAGAGATTCGAAACCGTATTGTCAATCTTGGGATCCTCTCAACCTCAACCATTGGAGATTTATTCGAGGAAGTTAGTTTAGGAATTCTTTTTTTTTTCTTATGGATTTATCATTGTTTAGATCTTTATTCATGATGCGTAGGACGCCAATTTGAGGAGAATTGTATGGCTAGGTGACTTGGCTATTGCTTATGAATTCTTTATTGACAATTTAATTAAATATTTCTAGTTGATTGTGATTCATCGCATGTTTTCTTGATAATGATCTTTTTGATGTGTGAGGAAGAGATTCCCATACACTAGAACATACATGCTTTGTTAGATCTGTGCATGTGCTAAGAGATTAGGTAATGCTCGATTTCTGGATTAGGGTTTGATTTAGCCCTTTTAGTGGAGTTCTTGATCTTAACTTGAATATAAGAGGTTGGGCTGGAAGAGATTCAATTAAGTTCCTAGTGATTAAGACCTGGTTGCTAAGAGATTGGGACCAATAGGCCTCTGAATTGCACCGGTTCAACATTAGAACACAATTCTCATAACCCAACTCATATCATACGTAATTGTTAGGGAAAATTTCATACATTAACCCACTCCTTCCAATTACGTTTAACAATCCTTAATTGTATTGTTTAATAAATTTACAGAAATAAACTTAAGAAACACTATAGACATTTATTGTATTGATTATGTGAAAAGGAATTAATAGGAGCCTCTCGTCGTTCCTTGAGGAATACGACCCTCGTGTTCACCCATGAGATATTACTTGAGGACCCGTGTACTTGTGGTATTTACAGACTTAACCTTATTAGCACTCATACACCAAGTTTGTCAAGTTTTTGGCACTATTGCTGGGGAGTGTTCCACCAGTTTATGAAATTAAAAGAATCAAAAGAAAGAAAAACAAGGAGGAAAACATGGTCTATGAAATAGAGGATGATGCAAGTGAGGATCAAGCTCATCATGAAGAGGAAAGCACCATTGGAGCCACGTTGAGAATGGATACTAGGCTCAGACCGTCTATCGAGGAACCTCTTGACTTAGGATTGAAGATATTACCGAAACATCTAGAGAATGCCTTTTTGTAGAAAGAATCAAAATTCCTAGTGATTATTGGGCTAATTTGACTAGTGAACAAAAGTTGTTGGGGGGTTGTGCAAAAGCATAAGAGAGCCATTGCTTGGAAGATATCTGATATCAAAGGATTCAGTACGTCATTTTGTACCTATGAGATTTTGATGGAGGATGATCACAAAACATCTGCTTTGGCCCAATGAAGACTAAATCCAAACATGAAGGAAGTGGTGAATATAGAGGTAATGAAGCTTTTAGATGCAGGACCATTTATCCGATTTCAGACAGTGCATGGGTGAGTTCTGTGAAAGTGGTAATAAAGAAGGATGGGATGACTGTAATTGTCAATGAGAAGAATGAAATCATACCCACCAGAACAGTCACAGGTTAGCGATTGTGTATTGACTACAGAAAGTTGAATGACACCACCAGAATAGAACATTTCCCTTTGCCATTTGGAACACCTAGGACGACCCTAAGTGATAGGGGCACACATTTCTTCAATGAAAAGTGGATGAAAAAGTTAAAGAAATATGGAGTTACACATAGAATAGCTACCCCTTATTATCCACAAACAAGTGGGGAAGTAGAGGTGTCCAACAGCCAATTAAAACAAATTCTAGAAAAGACGGTAGCTCATCATCGAAAGGATTGGTCAGAGAAATTAGATGATGCCTTGTGGGCATACAGGATTGCATTTAAAGCACCTATAGGAACTTCACCATATAGGCTTGTGTATAGTAAAGGCTGTCATTTACCTGTAGAGCTCGAATACAAAGCCTATTGGGCAATAAAAAGCTTAAATCTTGATATTCATCTTGTAGGTAGAAGGAGAAAGCTACAACTTTAGGAGCTTGAGGAATGGCATTTGACTACCCATGAAAATTCAAAGCTTTACAAAGAATGAAGAAATAAATATCATGACCAAAACCTCAGATGTGATAAGGGTTTTCAAGTAGGAGATGAAGTCCTTCTCTTCCATTTAAGGCTAAGGTTGTTTCCTCGTAAGTTGAAATCAAAATGATCTGGACCGTTTATAGTAACGCGAGTTTTCCCCATGGTTTTGTTGAGGTAACCCACTCCGAAAGAGGTACGTTCAAGGTAAACCACCACTATTTAAAATATTATTTTGGGGAGAGAAATTGGAATGACGAGAGAAAAGAATTCCACCTTTTTGAACCATCTTGAGGTAAGGGAAAGTACATCAGGCTTGAAACGTAAAACAAACATTTATTGGGAGGCAACCTAAGTAGTTTTCTATGTTTTAGTTCTTATACTTTTAGTTTTTATCATTTTAGCTTTGAATAAAGAGCGCTGCATGATTGAATGGTGTGAAGTTGAGTCATATTTATTGGTTTTTATGCGTGGAATTGATATGTGGAGTTTATTTTCTTGGTTAGGAATTATTTTCATGCCGTTTTGTACAAGGAGAATCCATAGATTTTTCACTGTTTACATTACAACAGGCGTTGTACACCCGTTATGCACATGTTGTAAAGTTCATTAAGAGAGTTGTGATTTTTTGGAAAATTTGAGGAAGTCTCTCACAGGCTTACCATGGTCGTTGCCATGCCATGGTAACTTGTAACGGCCATTCTTCAGAGCGTGCTATTTTTTTGAATTTCAATGGACACTGGTACGGCCTCACCATGCCCATGGCAAGGCTGTTATATGACAATGAGCGCTAGAATAGCCATGGTCAACACTTGGATGCTTTTGAGCCCTAACTGAGTTAACAACAGCCTTGCAATGACCCCATAATGGGTGTTACGCCCCAGTGAACTTAAACGACAACCAAGTGTGTTATTTGCCCATTGTGAAAGCTGTTGTGAGAGGCTATAGGGTTAATGCCAACCGTCTCTTGGCTTTTCTCACTCAAACTTGTATTTTCTCTCTTCCTCTATACTAGAAATCCCTCCCTTGTACTGAAAGTTCTGGCCTGAGAGATCTCCTGGCATTTCTAGCAAGTTTTATTCATTGTGAATTGCAAGATATGGGTCAGAAGAGGACTGCCAGCCATTCATAGATGGAGATGGAGCCCCAGAAGAATAAGAAGACCAGTGAGTCTTCTGAGCCAATGATTCCACTATTTGGAGACACTAAGCATAGAGCGCGATATAGACGACTCATAGACCAGCGCTTCATCGAGGGGTGTAGGATCGATTGGCAAACTCTTGAGAGGATTAGTCTCACCGATAAGGTACGAGACCTAATATATGTACATGGATGGGACCAGTTCTTCAGTATCGATGAACTAACATATTGGTAGGTGACCATGGAGGTGATGAGCTTGTTCGAGCTGTACAAAATGGTCATCAGCCTCAGCCACCATGTGACTATCATCTTCTAGATGTTCAGGGTAGAGTACCTGATATTGTACACGGAGTTTTCGGTTGCGATGGGGCTCGTTGGCATGGAGTACACTAGCATAGAGTTGTACTCCTAGTAACACTTCAACTTGCTAGTCCACCTGAACCTAGATCATGTTTGGAACCAGATATTTTAGGATCGTGTGACTTACGTATGTGGTACCTTGAAGACATTTGCCCTTGGATATGCAACATTTAGGAATCCATGCCGTCCTATCAAGGATGTTGACTAGTAGGGGAGACACCATGGGGGTTATTAACCTCCGTGACCTGTACTTCCTCTGGAACATGGAAGGTCTAGTGCGGATTCACATCAGCCATGCTCTTACCTTCCAACTACATTACCAGGCTCAAGACCCCAGGCTGGTGACCATCTTTCTTGCTCCATACATCACCAAATTGCGCGAGGTCTGGGCCTAATTGATCATTAGGGTTTGATTTAGTCCTTTTAGAGGAGTTCTTTATCTTGAGGTGAACATAGGAGTCTTGGTGGGAGAGATTCCTTCTTAGGTTCCTAATGATTAAGACCTGGTTGCCAAGAGATTGGGACCAGTAGGCCTCTGAATTCACACGGTCCAACACTAGAACACAATTGTCATAACCCAACTCATATCATAAGTAATTATTAGGAAAACTTTTATACATTAACCCACTCCTTCCAGTTGTATTGTTTAGTAAATTTGTAGAAATAAACTTAAGAAACACTGTAAATGTTTAGGTTATTGATTAAGCAAAAAAGAAGTAATAGGAGCCGCTCGCTATTCCTTAAGGAATACGACCCTCGTGTTCACCCACGTGGTATTACTTGATGATTGTGTACTTGCAGTATTCATAGACTTAACCTTATTTACACACGCACACACACACACACACACATACACTGAGTCTGTTAACGTTCATCATAGAGATTCATGGAAACGAATCCTCTCATGGCCACTTGAAACAAAATTACAAGAATATGGTATTAACGATTGAATTAGATGGATCTCACCGACACTCAAAGAAGTGGATTGAATTAGAGGTGTAAGTGAGGTAGATGTTTTCCTTCTCAAGGTGGTAACTTACTTCCACCATCTTATCACCAGAGAAAGCTTCCCTTTAGAGGGTCTTCGGGCGGGGTCAGGTTCAATCAGTATGCCTTGGTGGAGATCTCCTTCAATTAATGCAACTAGTTCATTCGGAGGCTCATCCTTCAACAACTCCAAAGACTCGTCTTTTATCCAAGTTTCCTACACAAAATCAGGGATAATATCACCATTAATGTCAACATAATAACAAGTATCATCAAAGTCGATGGAATGTTGCATTGTGTCCCGAAGCTTGAATATCACATCCTCATATCCCTACTCATAGAACCATTCAACCATCCTTGACATCTATCAAGGCTTGTCAGGTTGCTAAGAACGGCCACCCAATAATTAATGGAACCCCCACTTTATATTCCAAGTCTACAATGATGAAATCCACCGGGAAGATAAACTTGTCCACTTTCACCAAGATATCTTCACTTATACCCCTTGGGTGACGAGTTAAACAGTCGGCAAGTTGGAGAGTCATCTTAGTTGGCTTGGGTTCCCAAGTCCCAACTTCTAAAATATCTTGTAGGGAATAAGATTGATGCTTGCCCCAAGATCAGCGAAAGTTTTTCATCAAGGCCCTAATGGTGCACGGGATAATGAATCCCCTGGGTCCTTCTCCTTCTTTGGGAACTTGTTGGTGATGATAGCCAAGCATTCTTCGCTAAGTGTCACCGTCGATAATTCCTTCAATTTAAGGTGAGTAATTCTTTAAGGAACTTTGTATATCTTGGCATTTGAGCAAGTACTTCCACAAAAATGACATTAATATGCAAAGTCTTGAACATCTATTAGAATTTCTTGAATTGTTTATCATGTTGATCTTTCTTGACCTTGGCTGGGTAAGGTAACTTCGGTTGATATTTAGGGAGTGTGTTTTTGCCTTTACCTCCTCCCTTGGTCTCTTCATCAAACTCAAAATTGTTCGCTACCATGAGAGGGCTTCCTGACCCTTCCAAGTTTAGCCGTACATAATAAAAAATACTCCATCGATTCCTGGCCATTGGTTCTTCTTGATCAACCTCGATGCTGATCTCAACTGACCCAGTGTTGTGGAAGTTCACTTACCTCAATCTCCTATGTAATATCCGTTTGATATCTAGATTAGGGCTTGCTAAAGGAGATGAAGTACCTTGAGTCATACAAAGTCACCTGCAAAACAAATCAAAAGAAATAATCATCTCAATAAAATAAGAAAATAAAAGAAAAGATAAAAACAAGTATAGAAGCAATAATGGCTAGAGTACTAGGGTCCTAATGTTCCTAAAAGTTATTAATACCTTGCAATGGTGGCAAAACATTGATACGCCCCTTGTGTATCCACAAGTACATCTGCCATATAAAGTACTACAATGTACCCAATAGTGGATCAGGTAGTTCAATCCACAATGAAAAGCAATCTTCTAGTACTAATTTATCTTCCAATATCTAGCATGCTCGAAGGTTTGGGAAAAGTTCTAATCTATAAATCTAAAGAAGGAATAAGAATAGTGAAGTGAGGATGGAAAGAGAAGAGATGAATCTGAATAGGAACAGTGATGAGGAGTAGCGCCCTGGACCAATCTCATAGTGAAACATGTAGTGACCCTCCTACAATGATTATCAAGTACATCCTATGGATCCTATGTGAGCTCTAGAAGCAATGTCACATCTACGACAATCAAATATGCCAAGTTTTGCAACTGTAACTACGAAAATCATGCACATTGAGTTTTTCAACTACCCTACAATAGTAACAACTATAACTATCAACACATGTCAAATTTTATAATCACAACTACACAAATCATGCACATCAAATTATGTAGCACAAGTTTTAACATACAAAACCAATATAACTCCATAATCATTACAATAGAGTAATTCAACTACAAATTATCATCTAACTTCATGAATCCGGCGCACCGGAGAGTGATTAGACACTCATAGGTTCACAAAACATTGAAAAATAAAGAAAACAATCAAGTAGAAATCCATTGAGTCCCTGTTGCTTCTCAATCTACCCAATTGTGGTCCAAGAATCTATTCAACGGCTGAGCTCCACTCCTAATCGTGCCTCCAAATCTTTACTCTAATCCCTTAATGGATGGTGGTGAAGATTATCCAAAAGTCACCTCCAAATTCCAAAGCTGAACTCCCCTTAAAACCCTAACTTTTCGACTTAAAAAAGGAGTTTTCAACCCAAGCAGGGGCATGCTTGGATGGTGCTTTTCAGCCATGTTTTTTGTGGCCAGATCTAAGGTTTTGCATTAATAATATTTTTCTTCATACAGTAAAGTGCACGGACCAAAAAGCACACCCTACTTCCATAAGCAACACCGTGCTATGGCCTTCAAGAACTTGCTTTCCTTTTTCTGAGTTTTTCTTGAAGTAATGTAATCTGCATGGCTCAAAAGCATGGTTGTTCTTAGGCCGTGCTTATCCTAGAAGCGTGCAACTAAGTTCTTTTGATGTCATTTCCACCCTAATAATCATTCTAATGTCCCAAGACCTGTGAATTTGCACAAGAACACAAAAACACCTAAAGTAGTACCAAGATACACCAAACTAATGCTAAAAGGCAAGCAAAATATAGATAAGAGGTATATAATATATATATATATACATATAATGCACTAATCAGCCCTCTTGCAAGGGTGAGTAGTAACTGATTCAGTACAGTGGTGATACAGACACCCCACAATCACATTGCACTCTATGAAATCTCAATGTGGATTCACAAGAATTTATAAAATAGATAATCCTTCTTATGAAGAGATTATCCCTAATCATGTATATAATAGAAATGAGATTTCTCCTAAAATCTATACCCTACGATTACAAAGAGTGTAGAATTCACTTGTTAATCTACTCGAGAGGATTATAGGAGAACTCTCAACTCCAAAGTACCCCATTGCTAGGCTTATGCACAATCCCTTCTAATCTGGGCATGTCTATGCTATGTGGGTATTTCTACTCTCAACAAAGCACATCAAACATGAGAAATAGGGCTTTCACCTCAATAGCCATTCAACAATACAAAACACGCAATTAGATTCAAATAACATGGATTGCAAATAAGAAACAAATAAATCAACAAGATCCATAATCAACATCAAATAGAATGAAACCCTAGAGTTCAAATATGCCCGAACATCTACACAATTAGCCCTCCACTAATGGAGGGTAAGCATCCAAACAACAAGACACAAAGAGAATAAAACTAGACATGAAAACCCCCATCTCAATTGTGCAGAAGGATGATCACAAGAAAATGCCCAAGGACCTTCCGCCAAGGCTGCCAAGCTAGTCTTGAAGGCTACATATCTCCCTATCCAATATGGATGAGTTAAATCTCCCTCTAGAATCACCTCAAAAGCTCTTGAGATTGACCCCTCTTTTTTCCCTTTGCCCCTTGTGACCCATCTTATAGGCATAAGCTTTGCTCGTAAGCTCCTTTGAATGATCCTAATGGGCACACTTACGGGCGTAAATCCTACTTGTAAGTCCCTCTGAATATCTATATGCTTGCCTTTAAGGGCATAAGTATGCCCACAAAGTTTTCTAGAAGAGGCTTACGGCCATAAGGTGCCAGTAAGTAAGTCTGTTTGCCTTGTCTTTCTTTGATTGATGCCAGGAGAGCTCCATCTTTATCGTTTTGGCTCCAAAACACTTCTTGTGGTTCTTTCTCATCTTTAAATACTGCCCAAAGCCTAAGAATGCAAAACACACCATATTTAACACCGAATTTCGTGATATAACTCTATTACATTCCCAATGAGTGTACAAAATGGTATAAAATAATGAAGAATTGTACACTCATCAATAGCCAAAATGTTTTTTTTTTCTTTGTAATTTCTCTACTTCAACAATGAATTTTCTTTCATTTCTCTTCAAAGAAAAACATAGAGAAAGTATTCACTTTTTGCGACAAAACATAAACTCAAAGAAAGAGTTTTACCTATGGGAAGTTCTCTACAATTTGGCTTCATAGAAAATAATTTTTCCTTTGATTAAAGTATAGTTCTCTATGAATTGTTTTGTAGATGTTGGTTAAATTATCACTAAATGCTTTAACTCTTGACTTGATTATTGTGCGGTGTCCTTGTAAACCAACAAATTCAAACTTGATGTATGCTTTTCTCCTCCTTAGATTGCCCTTGAATCCTCTCAAAACTTAGA
The DNA here is from genome assembly GCF_009730915.1 of Dioscorea cayenensis subsp. rotundata. Classification (NCBI taxonomy): domain Eukaryota; kingdom Viridiplantae; phylum Streptophyta; class Magnoliopsida; order Dioscoreales; family Dioscoreaceae; genus Dioscorea; species Dioscorea cayenensis. Next base: position 7,324,820 of record NC_052483.1, read on the forward strand.
GAAGAACATCCCTAGCCACCACAACCAAAAGTCACCCAAGAAACTCTCTAGGTTGCCTTATACAATAGTAATATAAGCAAGGGTTTCTTTATCATGCCACAAGCAGGTTGTAGAACTTGCCATTTAGATTGCCTTCTATAGAGAGAACATAAGTTAGGGTTTCAAAATCGATTTTACTTTCTTAGTTCATATTACTATTTGTTTGTATCGATTTTACTTTTTGAACATCACATCGATTTTATTTTCATTTTGCAAGACACAACAGTAATATGAATTAAGAAAGTAAAATCAATGCAAAAAATGTGTAAAAATACATGATCGAACAACAATTAGACCCAATTTATACCAAAATGTCATACAATTCTAACACTTATGATGTAGTGGTATACTCGAGACCGTTGATTCGCGCACGAATACCCGGTAACAAGTTGTCCAAACCCTGTTGATCAAAGATAACCAGGAATTGGGAAGAGTAAAATCTTATTACTCAAGAAAATGATTATTACAAAACTGATTTCCTCTTGCCCATAGGCTTAGGGTTATTCCTTGAGACAAATACTTTTAATTTTTTCATTAAATAGGCGAAAATAGCACTAAGAAAGGAGATAATTCGAAAATTTACCAAAAATAGTAAATTCTCAAATATCAGCAAGAAATAAGAGATCTATCAAAATAAAGACAATTGCCACAGACGGCTGACAAATCAGAGATTTCTATCCTAAGATATAATGAAATCAATTATTACTAAAAATAGCAAAATTAGGGTTTTCGAGGCCTAAACGATGGAATTTGGCCAAATTTTTGTATGACTCACGGTTTTGTTCCTTGACCCATTTCCCATCAAATAGACCAGGTAAAACCACAAAATCTCGTCGCCCGCCAAATTACCGAAATGCCCTTGAGTCGTATTTCTCCATGTACACGCATGCCACGTCATCCATGCGCCCATCATCATTCTTCCCTGGATGGAGAGAATTCGCCCTCGAATTGTCGTCGTCAGAAGAGTCACCATAATAGGGTATCAAATGCTTGACATTGAAGACGGCAGCAGTACGGATGTGGCTCGGGAGCTGAAGCCGGTATGCATTTGAATTGATCTTCTCAATAACCTTAACGGACCCAATTTTCTTGGCCTTAAGCTTATTGTACTCCCCAGCTGGAAAACGCTCCTTGGACAACACTGCCCACACAAAGTCCCCAACCTCAAACTCAACATGGCGGCGCCGTTGGTCTGCATGTTGCTTGTAACGTATGTTGGCGGTGTTAAAGTTGTCAAGAACGGTCTTATGAATGTTCTGTAAGCTCGTTACAAAGTCAGCCGCTTTCCCATGGATCCGAGTCTTCGCTGGTAGGGGAATAAAATCGAGGGGCCCATGAGGAATTGCCGAGTACACCACATGAAATGGACTGAACCCTGTACTTCTGTTTGTAGCATGATTGTGAGCAAATTCTGCCTAACTCAATCTCACATCCCACCCTTTAAGATAATCCCCCACAAGACAACGAAGCAAGTTACCCAGTGAGCGGTTAACGACTTCAGTTTGCCCATCCGTCTGAGGGTGATAGGCACTGCTAAGATTGAGTCGAGTGTTCACCATTTTCCACACACTTCGCCAAAAGTGGCTAAGAAACCGTGTATCCTGGTCGGAGACAATTGAGGATGGTAGGCCGTAGAGGTGGTAGACATCACGGAAGAATAGCTGGGCCACATTGACAGCATCCGTCGTCTTCTTGCAAGGAATAAAATGCACCATCTTTGAAAAACGGTCTACCACTACAAAAATAGAGTCGTTACCACGCTGAGTTCGTGGCAAACCCAGCACAAAGTCCATACTAATGTCCATCCATGGCTGAGAAGGTACTGGCAACAGCATATAGAGCCCAGAATTGGTTGCGCCCCCTATGGAGATCTGGCATATTCGGCATCGTTGAACAAACTTTTCAACATCCTTACGCATGCCTGGCCAGAAGTAGGAAGCTTGAATCAACTGGAGCGTCTTGTCTCTTCCCACATGGTCTTCACCGTACAACTCTTTGATAATGTGCACCCGTAAACTGCAATCTGGAACACAGAGCTGGTTTTCCCGGAACAAGAATCCATCCTGGAGTAGGAAATCCATCCGTTTTGCCGCCTGTACATCTTGGAGGATCTCCGAGAAATATGGGTCAGTTACAAATAAATTACGAAAAGGGTCAAAACCAGGTACCTCGACTCGTAATGTGACTAATAGTTTGCTTCGCCTGCTGAGCGCATCCGCCACACGATTAGAGACCCCTGCTTTGTGCTTCACAACAAAGGTAAATTCATCTAGAAAGTTCACCCATCGTCCATGGCGGGCTGACACTTTATCTTGTTGATGTATATGTCATAGGGCGGCGTGGTCTGTGTATAGAATGAACTCTCGTTGGATGAGGTAATGCGTCCAACGCTTGATAGCTTGCACTACAGCATAAAACTCAATGTCGTAGGTGCTATAATTCAAGCGTGTGCCAGACAGCTTCTCACTGTAAAATGCAACGGGCTGCCATTGCTGACTTAGGACACCCCCAATGCCCATCTTGGATGTGTCTGTGTGAAGCTCAAATGGATGGGCGAAGTCAGGAAGTGCCAAGACAGGGGCAGTTGTTAAGCGTTCCTTCATCAATTGGAAAGCAACCTCGGCGTCGGCGGTCCATGTAAATTTGCTGCCCTTCATGCACTCAGTCAACGGTGCCATGATGCTGCTAAAGTGAGCGATGAACCACCGATAGAAGGATGCAAGGCCGTGGAAGCTTCGCACCTTGGTGATAGCCAATCTTGTATAGTCTTGATCTTGGCCTCGTCCACTTGTATTCCTTCCCCTGAAACAACATAACCCAAAAACAATACCTTGGTTGTGAAGAAGGCACATTTTTTCTTTGCGGCATAGAACTCTTGGGATTGAAGAGTGGTGAGGACATCTCGAACATGTACAAGATGCATCTTCTCATCAGGGCTATAAATGAGGATGTCATCAAAATACACAACCACAAATTTGCCAATGAATGGGCGCAAAAGTTGGTCCATGACCCTCATGAAGGTTTTAGGGGCATTGGAAAGCCCAAAAGGCATCACCATCCACTCGTACGACCCTTCACGCATCTTAAACGTTGTCTTCCACTCGTCACCAGGCCGCACGCGAATCTGGTGATACCTGCTCTTCAAGTCTAGGCGTGTGAACAACGTAGCCCCGCAAATCTGGTCAAGCAGATCATCTAATTGAGGAATAGGAAATCTATACCTGATAGTGATTTTGTTGATAGCCTGGCTATCCACACACATGCGCCAAGTGTCGTCTTTCTTTGGTGTTAATTAAGCGGGGACCGCGCATGGGCTCATGCTCTCGCGAATATGTCCTTTCGCCAATAGTTCTTCTACTTGACGCCTTAGTTCTTCATGCTCCCTCGGGCTCATCCGATAGTGTGGTCGGTGTGGCAAGACAGAGCCAGGCTGGAGCTCTATCTGATGCTGTATGTCCCGCAGGGGTGGAAGTCCCCCCTGTAAATCATCAGGGAAAACTTCTTGGAACTCGTCAAGTAAAGGAAGAACGATATCTGGAATTTCCGACATCTCCACATCTTCGGTGATTATTTTCCCGAGCAAGACAAAAGCAGTTCCTGAATCCTGTAACTCTCTCCTAAATGGCGCATAGGACAACAGGTTGGTGTTGGTGGCATTTGGTGCTTCCACAGGCTTGTTGGGCACCGATACTATTTTCACGCCACTGTAGACAAAGCTATAAGAGTTTGCGCGGCCATCGTGTATCACCTTCTGATCGTATTGCCAAGGCCTGCCTAATAATAAATGACAGGCATCCATTGGTACAACGTCACACCATACTTCATCTCTGTACTTCGGGCCAATCGAGAAGGTGACCAAAGCGCGCTTGCTAACCATAAGCTCGCCACCCCGCTTGAGCCAAGCAAGCTTGTACGGCGTTGGGTGTCGCTCAGTGGAGATATTCAGCTTTTGTACTGCTTCGTCAGAGATAATGTTCTCCCAACTACCTGCATCAATCACAAACTTGGATATCTTTCCAAGGATAGTACAGGTGGACTGGAAGATATTAGATCGCTGCCAATCATCTTTAGTAGCCTTGGGTGTTAAGCAGGATCTTCGTACGACCAAGGCCGTACCAATGTCACCTTCAACAATCTCCTCATCAAGGACATCTTTATCAAATACAGGCGGAAGAATGTCTCCCGTCTCCTCTTCTTCCTCGACAAGCATAACTCTCTTCCCTGCCTTCCTGCAATCCACTTGACGATGCCTCTTTTCTCCACAACTGAAACACTGAACGTTGCTATTTGTTCCCCTGGTCATGGTAGGTCCTGTGCAACGCTCCGCAGTAATTCCCCCTCGGGCCGGCCCACCCGTTGAAGAAGGAGTCGGACGGCCTCCTCCAGGTGTTCCCCCAAAACTCAATGGGACTGAACGCCACTATTGCTGTTCAATAATCAAAGCTTGTTGATGGGCTGCCGAGATGGAGATTGGGTCGAACAGGTTGACGGTCTCCTGGATTTTGGTCCGCAAGCCACCGATGTACCTCGCCACCAATTGATTAGTTGACTCTTGAACTTCATTCCGAGCCAGCAATTGATAGAACTCCGTGGTGTACTCCTCCACGGTGCGAGCTCCTTGTCGTAGATTATGCAATCCCATCGAAAAATCACGCTACGGTAATTGTGGGGTAAGAAATTGGAGCTCATGTGCTTCTTCATCTTCTCCCAGGAGTTGATCTTGTCCTTTCCCAACCTGCTACGTTTGAGCTTCAGTTGTTGCCACCATGCGGTTGCGAGCCCACGCAGCCACGTCGCCACTAGCGCCACTCTTCTATCATCCGGGACCCCTTTGAACTCCAAGATCTCCTCGACAGTGGTCAGCCAGTCAAGGAACTCCTTCGCTTGTAGCCCACCATGGAATTATGAAATATCGACCCGTATACCAGATTCCCAACGCCTATCCTCATCGCGGTTGTGTCGATTGTCACCCCCACGATCTTGCCCTCCTCATCGCCCTGCCAGGGCAACATCAGCAAAGTAGCCATTGTCTTCCTCAATGGTGCCTTCACTTCCACTCTCGGAAACACGCCCTAATTAATGCTACCCATCATTTGGGTAATCCGTTCAGTAAGCTCCTCCATCATCCTCTCCATCTGACGGTCTAAGAGGCCGCCAACTCGCTGCTCAAATCTAGCATCGTCCTCACGATCGTAGATCTCCTCCATCCTTTGCGTAGGGCGACCTGCACCTCGTCCTCGTGGTAGCATGATCGATTCGGCTCTGGTACCAAACTAATGCAGCGGTATACTCGAGACCGTTGATTCGTGCACGAATACCCGGTAATAAGTTGTCAAAACCCTGTTGATCAAAGATAACCAGGAATTGTGAAGAGTAAAATCTTATTACTCAAGAAAATGATTATTACAAAACTGATTTCCTCTTGCCCATAGGCTTACATTAAATAGGCGAAAATAGCACTAAGAAAGGAGATAATTCGAAAATTTACCAAAAAAATAGTAAATTCTCAAATATCGACAAGAAATAAGAGATCTATCAAAAATAAAGACAATTGCCACGGACTGGTCGACAAATCGGAGATTTCTATCCTAAGATATAACGAAATCAATTATTACTAAAAATAGCAAAATTAGGGTTTTCGAGGCCTAAACGATGGAATTTGACCAAATTTTGGTATGACTCACGGTTTTGTTCCTTGACCCGTTTCCCATCAAATAGAACAGGTAAAACCACAAAATCTCGTCGCCCGCCAAATTAGCGAAATGCCCTTGAGTCGTATTTCTCCATGTACGCGCATGCCACATCATCTATGCGCCCGTCATCAACTTATTAGTACCTCAATTATTGCTAGATCACTTGATATAAATAAAGATCGATTTTGAACTCAAGAAATAACAAAGAAGCATGGTAATTAAATATGGACCGGCCCAACCTGTTCGACTGAAAAAACCGAGAACCTGCGTATGAGGCCGGTCTGGCTACACCCTTTGACTCGGCCTTAAAATAACACATCCAAAAACTTGATGACCCAGTCGGTTTACCCAAAGACCGGTTGACCAAGCAGGATCTAACGAGTTAAAAAAGAGCAAGTGAGGGAGAGACAGCGAGAGAAAAAAAAAGAGAGAATGCCAGTGGTGAGAGGAAGTGAGGGAGAAGCCGACGACGAGAGGAAGTGAGAGAGCTACAACAAAAGGAAAAAAAGAAAGTGCAGGTAGTGAGAGAAAGTGAAGGGGCGGCCGGAGAAAGTGAGGGACAAAAGAAAGAGAGAAAAGGGTAGCCAAAAAAAGTGAGGGAGAAAAGAGAGAGTGTGTGTCTGTGCGCGCGCGAGAGTATGAGTGTGCATGTGATTTTTATTTTTATTTTTATTTTTTGAGTCCCCAGAGAGAGGGGGGAGGGGGAGTGGAGAATTATTAGGTGTTTTAATATTTAATATTTGTTTTTAAAACCAATGATATTATATAAAATTAAAATTTTCATATTAAATTTAATTGTATTTAAGATATTTTAATAAAGAAAATTATTTATTAGTCCCTGGAACTTTTTGTTTATTCCAATAAGTTCTTATGACAAAAAATTATCCTCTGCAATCCTCCTTTATACAACCAGTTCTATTTCACCCCTGCCGCCACCTTTGGAAGTTCAAATTATGTTCAACAACACACAAATTTAAATAGATTCGCTAAATAATAGGCGGATACACAAAAAACTAAAGAGCAAAACTAAAAACTGAAGGTGATGTGAGAATAGTAAATTCAAAGTACCAAAACCAAAGAGTAAAACTAAAAATTAAACATGATTTAACAATAGTAAACCTGAAGTTATCTAGCCGTTGGACTTAAAAGTAATTTTAGGAAAAAAAGGACTTCCAAGGAATTTGGAAAAATCAAAGGGTTTTTTTGCCCAATGATAAAGTTGTTTTGATTTTTTGAGCAACTCTTGTTTTGAAAATTAAAGAAAATATATAAAATTAAAGTTTTAAATATTATATTTAATTAATTATGTTTTTAAATTATTAAATATACATTATCATGATTAATTATTATAGTATTTTTTTAATATTTTATTATTGACCCCGGTTCAACCCGATTCGACCCAGTCGAGCTCATCGACTCATGACCTTTGGGTTTAACAGGGTCAATGCCCATGTCGGGTCTGACTACTTTGCATAGAAATTTTTAGTTTTGGAGTATTATATTTTAGTGCTCATAGGGGGGTAAATTTTTCTAGTGAGTACTTAAGTTTGTCCTTATATCAGTTTGAGCACTAACTTTCAATTTGTATCAAAATAAATACCAAGTTTTAATTTCATTTCTCTAGCTGGGTAATTGGGATTTCCGGTGGATTTTTGGAGATGTGGATGCCCTGAGTCCACGTCACCGACTCACCAACTCAGCCACTTAACTAATGTAGTTTTTTTTTGTTCATGTAGGACGTACACATCAGCTTCTCTTCCATCATCATTTTCTTTTCCTCTCTGTCTAGAATACTGTAGCCCTGGTGACGTGGACCCAGGGCATCCACGAAAGCTTTCCGACGTCCACGTCACCAAAAATCCACCGGAAATCCCCAATTACACTGCCAAAAAGATGAAATTAAAATTTGATGCTCATTTTGATACAAATTGAAAGTTAGTGCTCCAACTGATATAAGGCCAAACTTAGGTAGTCACTGGAAAAATTTACCCACTAATAGTGTGCTAATTCTTGCTAACAATAAATGACTAAATATTACATTTTCTGTGAGCTCGTTAGCAAGATTTAGATATTTGAATGAAATTACGCATATACATTGATATCTTTGAGGAACTCTTAATATGGGATTATTTTATTCATATAGCTCAATTAACTAGCAATGTTGATGCAAAATATTTATTGGATCCACATAAAGCTCAACCTCAAGTTGGTATTTATTCATAGGCAAAGGCTAAACTATATCATAGTGTTCAACCAATTCCCCTGGCAGTGTTCATCAATGACTTTGGTTGGGTTTGAATTTGTAAATTAAAAAAAAAATTAATTGAACCTTTTTTTTTTATATTTAAATCCAGCCTTAACCAAATTAAACTTCAACTCAAAACTAGTCCAAATTTGAACCAAACTATTCAATCTGGTTCAAGTTTTTACAATGAACTAGCTTGTATTTCACTTTGTATTAAACTTATTGTTGTCATTGTTTATTTTAAATAGTATTCTTGTTACTATTATTATCATCATCATCGTAGTTGTTATTAATATCACCGTCATCGTTATCATTAACTTTCTCTATAGTGCAACATTTTTTTTATTATTAAGTTAAGGCTTGTACTTTACAAAGAGTAGAGTTATAAGTTCTTAAAAACAGTAGCTATGCAAATCTACTCAATACCTCTAATTGAAAAATGAAATAAATATTTCTTATGATAAATTGGGTTTTCAAAGTCACTTGGCGCCTCACTCCCTTTTAATTATGGATCTTGCTATCCAGTTTATGTAATGTCATAATTTTACCTTCAAAGTCAATTGTTTTTTTTAAAAAAAAAATTAATCCTACAATATAGAAATGATGAGCATCAATCCCAAACTCTATGTTTTATTTAATTAAACCATAGCAAGCCACACCGTTTTATTTATTTATTTATTGGGGAAGAGAAATTAATTAAACACCGAGTACGTCAACAACTTACTCCAACGCACCGTACTAACATCCCCATCTCATCATTAAATGGAAACACTATTAGGAATTCCCTTGGCAGTGAGACCAGGATCACTAGTAGTATAGAGCAAGGAATAAGGAATTTTCACATGTCCATTCCTATTCTTAAGATTAGGGTCCTCATTCCTTGCCACTATCTCCTTCTCATTCTCTTCAAGCCTTGTTCCAAACCTTCTAAATGCTGCCAAAGCCTTTTCATCATTAGTCCACCTCTGAGTCCCTCTTTCCCAAATACACCTCATCAGAAGCATGCTTAGATAATATCTCAATCGGTGAAATCCCTAGCGTTGTTTGCGACTCACCGGTGATAGTTTTTCAAGAAAACCTTATCTAGGTCGGTTGTAAGCATTTCAGTATTCGGTGAACCCGGCTTCGTGCATTAATCGATGGTCGACAGTTGGCCATGCTTTAGCGTGTAACCGCATACGGCCGGGTATTGACCGAAGTTAAAAGAAGCATGCAATGCCGATGCAATCCAAATGATGGTCACTACAACAAAAAAACGCAATTTGCGACACAAAAAGTCAAAAATGTGTGGCAGATAGCAATTTGCAACATAATCTGCGACACAATAAAATATGTTGTGTTTCAGATGTCACAAACATTTGCGACACTTTTGAAGACTGTGTCGCAAATTTGCAACACAAAATAAAAACATTGCAAATTTAATCGCAATTCATGGATCTTTGAAACAATATTTGTCATTCAATTTGCATCGATATGTGACAATTTATTGCAACACAATTTCTGTGTCGCAATAAATATTGCAACTATTTTAGAGTTTTGCAACATTCTTTGCAATCTATTTTGATTGTCGCAAAACTTTACGCATCGCAAATTGTGTTGCAAATATTGAGTCTTTTTGCAACAAATTCTGTGACCCACTTTATTTTTCGCAAATTGTATTGCAAATGTGTGCACTGTTTTGCAACAAAATTTGAAACACATTTCGATTGTTGCAAATTGTGTCGCAAATTGTGTTGCATCTTAGTGAGATATTCTGCGACATCAGAAATTATGTCGCAAATGAATTATTTATAACCATGATTATTTATAATAATTTTTAACTATTTTCACAAACCAATTTTAAAACCTAATTTACAATCCTGAACAATAACTTTTATAATATTTTTCAAAATAAACATTCCGATCAATAAATATCCAGAATAACAATGCAATACAAAATATAATAATTCAAACATCTAATACAACAAACAAATACAAAATGTAATAGTCCAAAATGTAATAGTCCAGCATCATGTTCTAGATCAGTCTTTGTAACCAAAATTTCTTCTGCAGTAGTGCCATCCACAGTTTCAACTATCACTGCTGAGTCATCTTCACTGAAGGAATGTGCATTCTGTAGTTGATCACATAATTCACGGACGTCTTCCATGTCAACATCTATTTCTTCTTCTGAATCAATATTATCAATGAGTGGCAAAATTAGTGACCGGTTGAGGCTCACTCTTAGTTGATTTAAGCTCTCACGGGCATTTTGGACTTTAAAGTGTCCACGGTTGGTTCTGAGTCAATTGCCTCAAGAAGATTTTTCTTTTATAAGTTCTTCTTGCCATCAACCGTAAACATGGGAACAATCTTAGTGACAGCATGTAATGTAATAGTAATTTACATTTTACAGGCTCACCTTTAGCTGACGAATCGGGTCACTGAGACCACTAAAATATTTAATTAATAAAGCTTTAGTTGAGATATTACAAATAATGAAGGATGAAAGAACCAAACTGTCAAAATCAACCAGTCTTGATTAAAATTAAATAAAATGTTCTAAAAACAATGCTATATATATGAATATAATTAATGTAAACAGATAATAGGCATTGGCAAATGAGGCAATTACAATAGGGTACAATATTTTGTTGCTAAATGCAACTAGTCCATGCGGTAGTTGTAATACCCAAAATTGAATATAATGAGGTCTTTAATATCCCAAAATTGTGATTGATATAAACTAGATGCAATACATTAATATTTCTTTGTTCCATTAATATTTCTTTGTTCCACTTCAATACATTTGATTAGCTAATATTTAACCCATTTAGCACAAAATAAATATCTAACGACAATATTTTATATTGCTTGAAGTTTTTCTCATGTTTTAGTTTTTTTTTTCACTTATATCAACCACAAACATAGGTGATGTAGTGTAGATAAGAAGAAACAACATATATAATAATCAAAGATCAAAATAAAAACAGAGATATATAACAAATTTAAGCAATTATAAATATATTATTCTCAAATTAGTGAAATACAAAATAAAATGCAATGATGAGTTATAAGTTGTATAACAAACTAACTTATATATTCTAATATTCTATAAACCTCATGCCCCTGATAATGTTAGAAATTTTTATCAAAGAACAAGTGGAGAGAAAAACATTCAAACTCAATAAGAATAAAACTCAGATATTTTCATTCAAAAAGGGTACTAAATATATAATTCCTAAAAACAAGAAAAAATAAACTATTACCTAATGATACACTAAGAAGACTTTCACGTGTCTACGGGAACCTCCATGCATGGCCTACAAGACCAAGTTGAGCACAAACATTAGCAATCAATGAAAGAGATGTACTTGTATAATACAGGCACAGGCATAAGTACATACATGCGTACAAAAAGAGATCTACCAAACTTTGTCATGAACAAGATCATCATTAATTATTTTCCCTTAATAATCTAATGCAGATATACTTATATAATTATTATATATGTATTTACATACAAACGTAACATGACAAAAATCAAGTTTCAACTTTTGCTGCATGTTTCACTGAATCATGTGAGTATCAAAAGAAAAAGAGAAGCTTTCTTCAACTTGTATGTATATATATATATATCTATATATATATAGCACTCACATGTTGATGAGACACTAATATAAGGGAGATAAGGAGAAAGGTAGATAAAAAGAGAGAAGCTGGTGTGCTATGATGGGGAGACCTCCATGCTGTCATAAGGTTGGGATAAAAAAAGGTCCTTGGACATCAGAAGAAGACATCATCCTAGTATCATACATCGAACAACATTCTTTCCAATCAATCATTCCGACATGTACTTCGCAGCTCCAAACTAAAATGCTTCATTGCTAGTATGAGTATAAACCTAGTTAGATAAGGCTCATAAAATCATGGGAGATGATATTTGCAATTCTATGGCATTCCTTGGTTTTCTTGTTGCAGGTATTGTTAAGCTCTTCTCAATTGATCAATAGAATGATTATTTATTATACGTAAACCATTTTCAGACTGGCAGGAACATTTTTGGGAGAGGACAAAAGAAGTTCTCTGTTTCTTGTTCATGTTTGGAAGAAACTCTATGCATACATACCTCTAAACAGTAATATAACATACATTGAAATGTTACAGGAAACATCAAACCCATTTAAAGAAATTCTTTAAACAATTATGCAATGCTTGCTGTTTTCTTTTTTGTTCAATGTACCTGTGAATTTTCAGTTAATTCAAAGCTCCTTTTTCACTCGAGATCGTCATCAAATGTAAAGAAAAACAGAAAACACTCGAGATCGTCATCAAATGAAGGGATTCAAAACAAGAAAAACATTGGAGAGATTGACCATCTGATAACTTTGATGGGGATTTTGATCAAATCTACAGCGAGATTGGCAAGACCCGCAAAGCAAGCGCAATGCCGAAAGGTCTATAAAGAACTGCACATAAATTATCCCCAAAAATAAACCAATTTAATTAATACATCCTTAAATTGAACCGTAATTACATCTCATTCTGAAAAAAATCAGAGAAAAAAACAAACAAAAAAAAAACTGACCCTAAAATCCAAATGACGGCACCGACGAGCAAATGGAAGTAGAAGAGCACTCCCTCAGCGACACGATCCGCACCGACGAGCGATGGACATGAGCATGACCCACCTCCAGTACCACCTCCCGGACTTTACTCAGCTCCTCACCGGACCCATCTCTGACGTGCAAACTCATTTCTCGGGAGCACCGCCGGACGTTGTGCTGCTTTCTTTTCAGCCCCAGTCCCAGAAGAAACAGAGCATGGGATTGAAGACGTGGATGATCCCAAGAGTGCTGCCATTCCCGAAGCTTTTAGAATAAGGATAACCCATGCCTTATTCTAACCGCATGTTTGCCTAGGATGTGGTCTCTTCGTTTAACTGTTCACTCGGTAGAGTCGGAAGTCGTGTGCAGGAAAAGGACGTGATGCTTGGAAAAAATGGCCGTTGGATTTACCTCGGGATGTGTTCCAGGTTTGTGATTAATAGAGCTTTATTTTGAATGAAACTTTGAAAAAAGGTTGAATAAATTTTTCTAAAAATAGAAATGCTTGTTTTTCCTTTGTAGAATTTTTGAAGTTGCACAGACATGTGTCTCATGAAGGTCCATTAAAAACGTATGACTATTATTATTTTTATTTAAAAAAAAATTTTAAACCAGATGAGGATCTATTGTGAAATGAAGAACAATTTGACGGTGAACAAAGAACTTGAAATATATGAGATTTATCAAAATATCTCCGTATCGTACCACAGGGCGTTGCCCCAGCACCCCCAACACATCTCGATGTATTTGTCCGTTCACCATGTATATGAGCCATATACAACAAAGTTGTATATAAATTTACTAAGGAATTACAAAATTATTACAAGGGCACAAAATTAAAATAAGAAAAATTATAATTTATGATTAAAAAAATATTTTAATCTAGAATAAATTCAATAATTCAAAAAGTCATCGTATATATTTGGTAATATAAAATGTAGGATCAATGATTTTAATTAGATATATTTATAACATCTGGACGATGGTATGTAATTTAAATTTTGATTGTTTTTGACTCTTAAGAAATATGAATTTATTGAATAACGGGTTTAATTTTCTCCAAGCTGAGAAAAAAATAATCAAGACTTTGGTGATCATCTCAAGTTAATATTAAAAAAAATATACTTTTGAAGTCTAGTTGATATATAATCACTATTAAAAATGGGAGAATTTTTAAATGTGACTATTTACTTTCTTTATTTTAATTAGGACTTCACTACTCTCTCTATTTTTCAATTTTTATTTACAGTTCAAACTATTAATGTGAAATGATTAAAAAAATATTTAATATTAATAAAAAATTAGTTTTTTAAAAAAAATATTATATTTAATCTAGACAAAGCTAGGACATTCACAATTGTTCTTTCCCTCCTCACAACCCCACTTCCGACAACCGATTCCGAGTTGCCTTCCGTGGAGATACCTTCTCAACAAATCATATTATGGTAAATTATAAAGCAAAGTTCTCTTGCATTTACCCACAAACCAAAACCCATCTTTTTGGGAGGGGAGAAATATATTTTTTATTATTATTAAAATTTGCGACACATTTTTGATGAAAATTGATCATTGCAAATAATGTGTCGCAATCTGTGTCACAAACCAATTTCATATGCGTCCGAATTTTGCGACACAATTTGTGATGCCAACAAATCGTTGCAAATAATGTGTCGCAATCTGTGTCGCAAACCAATTGCATGCATGGTGCCAACGTTTGCGACAAATTCTGCGACGCCAATAGATCGTTGCAATTAATGTGTCGCAGTCCGTGTCGCAAACCATTACATGGTAGGTGCAAAAACTTTTGCGACAAAATTTGCAACATCTTGGACGGTCAATTTTTTGCAACGCAATTTGGTTATATCTGCAATGTTTTTGGTTTTTGTCACAAATGGCTGCAATTTGTGTTGCAAATCTGTGGCACATTTATATGTCGCAAATATATGTGTAGCAAATAGCATTTTTTCTTGTAGTGGGTGGTGCATGTGTGAATTAGTTCACTGACGAGCTTCATGGAAGGCCATCATGTTTCATGCTGCTTGTCACAATGGCCAACTTCACGTATCTCTTTCCACCATGCTTGGACTTGTACGTCTGCTTGTAATGTTGCATCATCTGGGTAGTAAATGGTGCAGTATTCTGTGACCCATGTGTGGATTGCCTACCATATTGCAAGGCCATCTACAGCGTATGGGTAGTTCTTTATGAGCAGCTGGACATTATTAGGGTTGCTTGGATCCTCCACTGCAACTCCTCTAAACCATGTTTAATTTAAAAATTAGGATATGAGGTTAATTAGGATAATCACATTTTGTTAACATATATGTGCTTTAGCAAGTTATATATATTTGTAATAGTGTGAAAAGATAAGATTAATAATTTTTTTTTTTATCTTGTGCACTTGATGTTATCACAATTTTTTAATTATGGTTATTTTTATATGAATTTGCGAAGGATGATAGCCATGACATGACTAGTGCCCGTGCCCATACTTCCCAGCCTTCTATCCCTGACTCACTCACAAGTTATCAGGGTTATATCAGCATTTAAATCATTATGTATTATTTTTTTTAATAAAATATGGATGCTTCAATTTATTTATATGTGTTAAAGTGATCTATTGCTATTAATTGTTAGCCTTCTGTCCCCATCTCACTCACAAGTTGTGTGTAATTTAAAATTTTAGATTTTTTTTATTTCTATTAATTTTATCATGGTTATATCATCACTTAAATCATCATGTATTATTTTATTTTTCAATAAAATGTAGAAGGTTCAATTTATTTATCTGTTGAAGTGACCTATTGCTATCGACTTTAGCCTTCTATCCCCATCTCACTCACAAGTTGTGTGGCTTAATAATTAATTTAGATTTTTTTTTAATTTTATTGATTTT
This sequence comes from Dioscorea cayenensis subsp. rotundata, assembly GCF_009730915.1. Classification (NCBI taxonomy): domain Eukaryota; kingdom Viridiplantae; phylum Streptophyta; class Magnoliopsida; order Dioscoreales; family Dioscoreaceae; genus Dioscorea; species Dioscorea cayenensis. The sequence goes on from NC_052483.1 coordinate 7,340,279, forward strand.
ATCACGGTTATATCATCATTTAAATCATTATGTATTATTTTATTTTTCAATAAAATATGGATGGTTCAAAGTTTATCTATACTTGATGAAGTGACCTATTGCTCTCACCATATGCAAACAGTACATATTTATAAACCATGGGCAAATAATTTATCATCAATGAATGCTACATCAATTAATATAAGTAACAATTGACATTGACGTTTTTAAATAAAAGCCAACTTGTATAGGCGAAAGAGCACAGTTGCATTAAATCATATCAGCAATATGATAGATAAATAAATAAACAAATTAATAAATCAGAAGATTATCCGTATTTCCTGTCCCATATGTTTTGCAGGTAGAAATGGTGCATCAATTGCTATAATTAGGGGTTGTTTGTTTGCAAGGCTTGGATTGGGAATGGATTGGGAATAGATTGGGAATGGGCCCAATGCTTTGTTTGGTTGACAGGCTTGGGAATGTGGGAGGAATTTATGAGGAATGAGATGAGGGGAGAGGGTTGATTGGCATTCAACCCAATTGTGTGAGGAATGCCCAATCCGGATGAACAAATGTCCATTTTACCCTTGCCCTTTTAAGTTTTTCCACTCAACTTTTGTCATTCTCCTTTCCTCTTCCTCTGGTCCGTGAGAGAAAGCTGCAGAGAAACCACCACCGCCGCTGCTGTCGGTTTGTGCTAGAAATCCATTCGACAGCCTCGCAATCTTCAAGGTTTGCATTTTTCTACACGAAATGATAGTATTCGCACTTTTCTTTGATGGATACTGGTTAGTATCTTCAAGCTTGTCCTGTTTCTCTCTCCTTATTTGGATCTTCAACATTCTAGATTTCTTCTTTTCTCCTTGTTCTTCTTCATGTTCTTTATTTCTTCTTTCTTATCTTCTGAAATTTTTTCATGTTCTTTAATATGTAAAATAACTCATATTTCTCCTTGTACATTCTAGATGTTTACTTATGAGCAGTATGAAGAAATACAAATTGCACAGTAATATATTACAAAGCCTCCTGAAGAGGATCAGGAATTACTTGATCTTCTTGATGATTGTATAGATGATTTTTATCCAAAAACAAAAAATCAAAAACAACAAATTTTTGAAAATCATCAACATAACTCTTGAATGTTCAGAAGAGCTTTCATGATGCCTTACGAGATTACTCTTCAAAGAAAATAAAGCACCACTCACTTTCCAAATAAATGTTGCATTGATCACTTGACTTACATGCCAAAACAAAAACGTACACACTCACTTTCTAAAATAAATGTTGAATTGATCACACATATAACTTAGTTAAGAATGAAAATAAAAACTTATTTGAAAAAAACTTAGTTACAATTTATTATTATTATGACACATTTCACATTTAGTTTATTATGTCTTAATCATCAATATGAATGACTATATCCATTATTATCATGCTCTCCACTGGATATATGAAATGGTTTTTTTTATACATATAAGATGATAGTTTCATCTTATAGACTCAAATGAACCATTTGTTGGAGAATAATTATTCTTGAATATAATAAAAATCTAACTTATGCTTTATCAAATCAATTAAATATAAACACCCAAACCTTAAATCAATTAAATATAAACACCCAAACCTCAAATGAAATAATCACATGATATATAAACCTTTATCATTCTTCCATGTGTTCATGTTTGAATATATATTTGTTGTCATGTTAGTTTATATATATGAAGTGTGTGGCATTCATTGGAGTTTATATATGCAGGGTGTTGCGAAGTGGCGATTGTGGAAGTGGGAGCTCAAGTGGCCACAGGTATGTACTTGAAATCCCTCTTATGTTTCACATATATATGTGTGATGTGCTTGACATATATGTATTTGTGAATTTATTGTTAGCTTTGTTCAGTATGGAGTTTTTGAGCATTTTTGTGCATGTTTGTATATATGATCCCATGAAAGTACTTAAAATGCATGATCCTTCATGTACATCTTCGTGGAAAAACATTAGACTGAAATAATTAATTGTTATTTTAGATATGAAGAATATTAAACGACTTCAACGATATGCCACAATGATTATGTCTTACATCTATGTGCTGAGCCTCATGATCACCGCATGTGCAATCAAGCAAAGAAACAATAGAAATAAAATGATTCAACGGGAGATTGTATCAACATCTACACGGCGTCGTAGACAACAAGAATACCTTCACCGTGTGGTTTACGAAAGTGATATAAAATGCATTGATAAGTTGTGTATGGAGCGACGATGTTTCCATAATTTGTGTCAGTTACTAACTACTACTGGTGGGTTGCGAGGCACTGTAAATGTCGGGTTCAAGAAATGACAGCAATGTTTCTTAACATTATAGCACACCATGTCAAGAATAGGATAATCAAATTTGATTTTGTCCGATTTGGAGAAACAGTTAGCCGACATTTCCATGCAGTATTGAAGTCAGTCATTCTTTGCCACGGCGTTCTATTAAAAAAACCAGAACCTGTACCCGAAAACTCAACTGACTTTAGATGGAAGTGGTTTAATGTAAATAACTTAACTTTTTTCCTTTTTAGGTTTATTTATATTTTGTAAGTGACATTTATTTCAACTTAGGGTTGCCTAGGAGCATTAGATGGCACACACATCCATGTAAATGTGCCTAAAGCTGATCGTCCAAGATATAGATCAAGAAAGTCTGAAATAACGACGAATGTACTCGGTGTCTGTAATCAAGATATGCAATTTACATATGTCTTATCTGGTTGGGAAGGTTCAGCTCATGATGGTCGAGTTCTTAGGAATGCCATAACAAAGCCTAATGGGTTGAGAGTTCCAAATGGTAAATAATATGTTCCTCTATTTTTTGTATTTGTTTATCTAATATTACTAACAACGGTCCATAAGACAAATTGTACTTTTTTTTTACACCTCTTAGGTTTCTACAACTTAGTGGATGCTGGATATGCAAATTGCCCTGGTTTTCTTGCTCCTTTTCGAGGGCAACGTTATCACTTAAGTACTTGGGACGATGGACATCAACCACGCACACCTCAAGAATTTTTCAATATGAAACATGCAAGTGCGAGAAATGTGATCGAGAGGGCATTCGTTCTTCTAAAAAATCGGTGGAAAATTTTATCTTGTCCAAGTTTCTATAGCATAATCACTCAACGACGTATCATCAACGCGTGTTGTTTGTTACATAATTTTATTAGGAGGGAGATGGCAGAAGATGAAATTGATAACCTAAACATAGAGGAACAAGAAGAAGATGATATGGAAAATATCACAGCTGTTGAACCAATTGAGAAGTGGACACAATTTAGACTTCATATGGCTATTGATATGTATAACAGTTGGCGTTTAGGTTGACATATGATGTTTCATATTCTCTAGTTATTATATTTTGTGAGATTGTACTCATTGTGGATTTTGGCAACTTGTATCATGAAATATATTTGGTTGGTACTTCATAATTATGTCATTTGTGTTTTGTGTGACATGTGTCATGAAATATATTTCACTTGCTCAACATGTTCTTTTGTTATGAAATATATTTCTTCATATTCTCTAGTTATTATATTTTGTGAGATTGTACTCATTGTGGATTTTGGCAACATGTGTCATGAAATATATTTGGTTGGTACATCATAATTATGTCATTTGTGTTTTGTGTTTTTTTTTCCTAGTATGGATTCACAATCACAATCAAGGGGCAGGGGACAAAACAAGCATTTCTGGACTATGGATGAGGATAGAGCACTTATTGACTCATTAATTGAGTTATCTACAAATCCTTATTGGAGGGCAGAAAATGGGTTCAAAAATGGGTACCAAATTCAATTGGAATGAATGATGAAGGAGAAGATTCCCCAAACAACACTGAAGGCCGTCCCCAATATTGAGTCTCGAGTTAAATTATTTAGGACAAAACCACTGCAATTGCCGACATACTAAAAATAAGTGGTTTTGTTTGGAATCATAAAAGGTGCACTATCGAATGTGAAAAAAGTGCATATGATGAGTACGTTAAGGTATGTACAAACTGTTATTTGGTAAATTTATATTGTTATTTTATATGTTGTTTGTATTACTAATTCTACTTTTCATTGCAATGTAGTCTCACAAAGAAGCTGCAGGGCTTTATGGAAAATCATTTCCATTTTTCAACGACCTAGTCCAAGTATTTGCAAAAGATAGAGCACAAGGCACTGCAGGAGGAGATATTGGCGATGATGCAGAGCATTATCAGCATGAGAACATTAATTTGAATGATGACATGGCTTTCTTTGAAATGGCCACCGATGATTTTGTTATGTCAACAGAAGAACCCATTCCTACTCAGTCTCCTATGGTATCTGATGCCGGTACATCAAAAACGCGTCGTAAGAGGAAAATGCCAACAACGGACCAATCATTTGATAAACTAAATGACAATTTGAATATCTTTGCAGAAATGGTTGGTCCAGGATTTCAGGCGCTAGCTGATTCTACAGCTCGCGAAGAAGCTCGTGAAGCTTGTGAAGCAGCCCGCATAGAGGCCGAGAAAGTTGCTCTTGCAGAGCGTGATGAAAAGATAACATTGTTAGGTGAAATTATATTTGAAATTGATGGGTTGACGGACGATGAGGCAATGTTCATCTTGCAAGAATTGCCTAACAATGAAACGCAAATGAAAATCTTTTTCAACTTACCATACAGCAGGAAACTACGCTTTTGTCGCGTATTTCTAGCGAGATCGTCATTTTCCCCACATGGTATCAATATTCATATTAAGTTCTCTCACGATGTTTGTTTGATAAGTTGATGAAGATTGATTGATTGAATGTTGTTTGGCGAGTTAATAGAAACCCCGATCGGTGATTGAAGAAGTGATCGAGGACACAAGTGCAAGATTCGACCTTATTTAGCATCTCCATGCAAATTAAACTTTTTAATAATGTTGACTATGTCTCCAATTTGCTTCCTTAGTTTTTTATTTATGCCAAGAAAATTGTTTGAAGACACTACTTTCATTCTCACTTTGAACTTGGTTGCTTTATCTTTTGGTGTATGTTTGTTTGTTTAGGTTGCAATTCCTTGTTTGTTCTTGTTCCTTGGTTGAAACTTTTTTCACATTTTGTCCAAAAAAAAAAATGAAAAACAATATCTATATATATAGGAAAGATGTTGAGAACATTATAAACAAATAATAATGATAACATATTACAAATAAATTAATACTATAAAAATACAACAACAACAATAACAAAAAAATTAAATTAATTCGAAATAATAAAAAAATAAAATGATAACATTGTAACAAAAACAACAATATTAATAATGAAGGTTGATTGTAAAAATTAATTATAAAAATTAATTATAAAAATAATCATGACAATAATGACAATATATTACAAATAAAATAATATTATTGGCAATATATTTATTTATTTAATATTTACTCTATAAGGGCATAAAAGACATTTTTCATATATATTTCCTATTTACTTTTCCCATTCCCAATGAATTACTCTCCCATACCTTCCAACCAAACACAGTTTTCCTTCCATTCCTAATCCATTCCCCTTTATTCTCATTCCTATCTCATTCCTCCTCAACTCCATTCCTTGCAAACAAACAACCCCTTAATGATCTAAACTTACTTCTGCTAACAAATACTTAATATATATTTCCCTATATACTACAAGCCTTGATGATTTGTTTAAAATATATAAATAACTCATAATAAACTATATCTAAATTTTTAAACCATAATAAAAAATCTATTTCGAATGTTTTCAAAAATTAAGAAATAAATGTATGTACCTTTTTAATGAGATCGTCAGAAAGAGCACGTTTCTATGAAATTCCAACTTTTTATAAACCACAGTGAGACATCTCCATTGCATATTTTCCAGGGAAAAAAGTGGACTCAAAAATACCTCCAGCATATTAATAAGTATTTGTAAATCGGATGAACCACACTAAGTTGTCGATTTGTTGCAATAACAAATGGTTCCATAACTCTGCATGAGTATTCAACCTAAAAAAAATTTAAATAAAATTGTTAGTAGTGTAACAGTTGATAAAAATTATTTAATACAAACAATCAATGCAAAACATAGGTACCAATGGCTGATGAGCTGATGAACACCAGAGTCATTCACTGTAGCAAAAGCTTTAGCTAGTTGCCAAATAGCTCCTTCTATGCCATTTTGAGCAGGAGTGTAGACTTTGTCGGGAGATTCTGGCGAGCTTAGCTCAATTGCTAATGGTTTCGAGTGTCATCATCATGCAAGAAGAAGAGTTCTTGTTGCATATATCTTAGTGCCCTCAATTAAATTGATTCTCTTGAGATAGGGCATTAATATGTCATGATGATCCAAGATGAAGAGTCTCTTGTTTAATGCCTCGCTAATTCAGCTTGGTTAGATAAATAATATTGTTGTTATATATAAATAAGATATGAAATTAAAGCAGGAATCATAATTCCTCATCAACGAAATATGTGTGTATCGAGTGTATATACATTTTTGTATATATAAATGTATATATTTCATTTATACCTCATCAACGAGAAAAGACCATTCAATTTGTTTTTCATTGTGAGAAGCGATGATTTTTGCTGGTTTGACCTCCATTTCCATCGGGATCAAGCTTGCTAGTTGGAGGAAATTCCCGCAAATATTACCCAAATAAGTCATTAAATGATCAAGAGACATAGAAATTTTAATAGATGATGATAAGGTTTAATATATTTGAAAGGTTAAGATTGATTTGCCTTGAGAAGTTGGATAATGACTGGGTTCTCTCCTCGCCAACATTTCTCTGCCGAACTCCTCATCGAGTCCTCCATGCCCACTTGTCCTCCGTGTAATAATATAACAATACATGACAAATTAAGGAAAAAAACAAAAACTCATTAGTTTTTCACTAAAACTAATTATACATTTAATATTCAATGATATATGTTATAAAAAAATATTTAAATACCTCGAATGACTTGCGCACGAGGAACTTTAGAAGTGCATCTCCGTCGATGGTGATGATTTCCTTGATCAACTCAAAAGGAATTTGTTCTTTAAGTTGGTTTTATCAAATCAATCTGAGGAAGCTTCAATCCACCTTCATACAAGTTCAACACATCTTGGAAAGAGTCAAACTCATTTGGGGTCTTATCAAAGATGGAGTTAAATCTGGAAACACAGGACTTCACCAAGGCCTTGATTCCATATGCAAGGAAATCGGACATTTTGAGATGTCCAAACCTCTCATCTCTTGGAATATAAATGTCCAAACTCATGATCAATGCTATTCTACTTTCCGAGTTCGGATCTAATAATATCACGTTAAAACAATTAGTGAGACATGACCTTTAAATGAAAATTTATATAATTTATTAACTTTACCGAGTTTTTGTAGGTTCGATCCATTTTTCCTATCATCGAGGATAAGGATACTCTTCTGACATCATTGTAGTATGCATAGTTGTAAATACGATCCCATTCCTCAAATTTTCTAGTGACATCATCCCTCTCAAGTGCAAGAGCTCCCTCATCTCTATATAGGCTTCAAAGGTCTTTGGTATCTTTTTCACGGCAAATCGTCTACAAAAAAATATGTGTATATATATAAGTGTGTGTGGGTGTATAATGACTAATCAATCATTAGTTTTAACATGGTAATATTAGAGAAAATATATGAAAAATGACTTACATCATTTTGTCAAAAAGATACGATCATATTTGTATTTGTCGATAGGATAGACCCAAGAGTTACAATCAAAATGAATCGACCTTTTGTTGAGAAAAATTATTGATGGTGGCTGACTTGAGAAAGAAGCGTGATGTGTGATTGTTCTTGATAATAAAAGCACCGGGAATACTATAATTTTCATCCCATTTAAATGTAACACTAAAGTTGCAATCTCCGGCAGCAATAGATGGTAAAACAATGATAATTGGTTGAAGATAAGCTGGTTCTCCAATTAATCCCCTGTTTCCATTGTCTATACAAAAATAAAAAATAATAATAAATACACCTGCTTTGAGAACACCAACATTTACAACCAATTTGTGTGTACAAATTGTAATATTTATATCTAAATTTTTAAATTTTTTATATAGCGTTGTAGATCATGTCCAATAATTAAGAAAAAGATAGTAGTTGGTGGGAAACACTGTCAAAATTTGTTGGAACTAGGGATGGCATTAATACCCATACCCGACCCAACCCGACCCGACCCGACCCGAGTTTGACGGGTAAAACCCGATTTGACCGGGTTTCGGGTCGGGTTCGGGTAAAACCCGAATTGTATGAAACGGGTGCGGGTGCGGGTATGGGAATTCTAATACCCGACCCGTACCCGAACCCGTACCCGACCCGAAATTAAAATTACTAAAATATTTATATAATATATATATGTATATACATATATATATATATATACTAATATGTTCTACAACTTAACAATTTAGGGGTTTTTATTTTTCCTCTTTGTTTGGTCTTGTAATTTTATAATAATTTTTATTTTTATTTTTATTTTTATAAAAATTATAATTACTTTTTAAGTTACTTTTTATAAAAAAATAATATATTTTTTTATTAATTTTTTAATATTGAGGGCGGGGCGGGTATAGCATGGTATCCCGATTACCCGTCGGGTGCGGGTGTGGGTTTGGGTTTTTAAAACCCGTCGGGTTCGGGTTCGGATTCGGTATATTAGTGAGGGTATCGAGTGCGAGTGCGGGTATGGTAATACCCGCACCCGACCCGACCCGTTGCCATCCCTAGTTGGAACATTGCATCTTATCTTACCTTTTTTTTGTTGTTTCTGTGACTCATTTAAGGCAAGTTCCAACCATAAATATCAATGTGTGCAAAAATAATATAAATAATAAATGATCAATTTACCAACTACATTTTTCAAAAAAATATTTGTAAGACCCACAAATTCATTTGAAAATTCATTCGAAAAGCCAGCCGGAATGTTAGAGGTTAACAAGGTTACAACATTAACTGCTCAGGTGGAAGCTTTGGGCAGAAAGATCAACAACTTATCCACTTGGAAACCAAGTATAGTTATGGCTTGTGATACGTGTGGGGAAGGACATTCATCAACCGATTGTCCCATTATAGGAGTAGCGCATGGACCCACCAAGTAGGTTGACTTCATTGGTAGTGTCCTCCGACCACAAGGAAACCTCTACAGCAATATGTATAACCCAGGTTAGAGGAATAACCACAATTTCTCCTGGGAAAATCAAGTGCAGCAGCATAAGCCCCCAATTAGATTCCCTCCTTACCCACAATAGGATAGAAAGCCTACTCTTGAAGATATCCTTACTCTGTTCATATATACCACATATATAAAATTTCAGCAATCAGATACTAGATTTTAGAGCGACTAGTCTAATATGAGGAATCAACATGCTTCTCTTTAGAACTTTGAGAATCAGGTTGGCTAGATTGCGAAATTATTGTCCGAGTGACCACAGGGCAGTCTACCGAGTAACACCGAGGCAAACCCTTGTGACCACCTCAAGGCGTTCACTCTTAGTAGTGGTAAAGAAATGTGCATGAGTGGAGACAAGGTGATGGAAAAGGAGAAAGAGCCGGCAATCGAAGTTTCTGAAAAGACGACAAAAAAGGGAAGAGCTACTCCAATTGTTAAGAAGATTACACCACCACCGGTGAAGGAGTATATATCACAGTTCCCCTATCCCTCCAGGTTGAAGAATGATCATACCAACGAGTAATTCAAGAGTTTTTGTGATTTGTTCAAGTAATTACACATCAATGTACCGTTTATTGAAACCCTTTCCCAAATGCTGAATTATGCAAAGTTTCTCAAGGACCTATTAACAAACAAGGAAAATTTGTAGAGGTATCTATGGTAACATCTAGTGAAGTAAGTTCCGCATTGCTACAGAACTGGCTACCGAGGAAGAAGAAAGATCCAAGGAGTTTTACTATTCATTGTAGCATTATTGATTTTGTAAATAAGAAAGCCCTAGCAAACTTAGGAGCTAGCATTAATGTCATGTCTTTCACCATGTTTAGGAGACTTGGACTTAACGACCTTAAACCCACTAGGATGACACCTCAATTAGCTGGCCACTCCATTAGGCATCCTAGGGGTATCACAAAGGATGTTTTGTTTAAGGTTGATAAATTCATCTTCCCGATTGATTTTGTGATCTTAGGCGTTGATGAGTATGTTGAGGTACCCCTAATTTTACGTCAGCCTTTTCTAGCCACCTCCCAAACCCTTATCGATGTGAGCAATGGTAAAATAACTTTATCATTGATGAATTTGTGCATGAAATGGTGCACAAGGAGCCTTTCAAGGAGTCATTGGATAACCCTCAAGAAGAGGAGACAACCCTTTTGCTTACAAAAAATTTAGTTGAGAAACACACGTGCAAGAAGCATTGGAGGGAAGTCACTTCCCCCAAGAAAGGCAAGAGGAAACCTATTTTCTCTGAGTTTACACTTGGGCACTAGTTTGGAGACACTCACATTGGGTTAGAGGAGTATTCCTATTTGGAACCTCCTTGACATTTTCATATCAGGTACGTCAAGATTGTGACGTAAAATAAATGCTTCTTGGGATGTAATCCAACCATTTTTTGTATTCTTGGTTAGTTGGCATTCTAGTTATAGTTGTTCGTTTTTATTTGACTTAGCAATAAATGCTTGATGAGTCTTAGTTTTTCAGCATTTGGTTGGTTGGTTGTTGTTTTAGACACACAATTTTGGGCTCACTAGGTTATATTTGTACTTGAGCTTTTTTGTTAAAACAGGGAAAACTCTACTCAAATCTTCTGGACTATTTATGGGTTATTTACACCCATAAGCCCGGTCATAATGCCTTAACAGAGAGCTTTACAGGCATCTTTATGCCTGTAAGCCACCCCACAAAGGGGTTCTAGAGAGCCTTACAAGTGTCCTTAAAGGCGCATAAGTCAATGAGAGCACAATTTAGAGGTATCTAACAAAAGCGACTGTAAGGGAATGTAAGGGCCATCTAGAGCACTTAACGGGTATACCCAGAAACCCTTATGGCCGGTAACCTCCATGTAATGTAATCTAGGTTCCTTACGAGCACATTAGGCCCGAAACCAGGCCATAAGAGCAATTCAGAGAACTTTATAGGCTACAGTGTAACGACTCTTCCGGTTATAACTTAGGTTGTAAAGGAGATAATATGCCCCTTATGTATTATCCCATAATTGTTTATGCCAAGAGATGATACGCCCCTTATGTATCCTCAAGTGCGCAGGTCGTACAAGTAGTAAAGTGTACCCAATAGGATCGGGTAGTTGAATCCACAAGGACTAGTATAGCTCTCAATACTCACTCATTTTCTAATATCTAGCTGATCCAAAGATTGGATTAAAGTAATTAACACTAATAAAGAATAGAAGAATAGGGAAAGAAGAAGAGACAGGGTTTTGGGTTGAAGAGATAGCATTGGTAAGGATAGTGCCCTGGATTTATCCCCATTCAAATGCAATGACTAGGTAATGATTCAAGAGTTCTTATTGGACCGTAGTGAACACCTGCGAAGGGTTTGATAACATACGTCCTTACCCAAGGCTCAAAGTGGACTCAACCCCTTTCCTGATATGTGCCGTACCTAGACAAGTAGAGATTACACTCTAGATAGCGAATCAAACTAAGGTTGAATAGAAACTTAAAATGCAATGGCAACCAACGAGAAAAATAGCAATAGAAAATCAATGCATACGCAGCTATTAATAAGTCCCTCGTTAAGCTACCAACATACAAGCATCAAGGCAATAAACACCTAAAAAGATAAGCAATATGAACAAAAGAAAGGCCACAAGAAAACTCAAGAATCAATATCACTAAAATCAAAGCATCGTAATTCAAGGTTCACAATCCAAGGCACTGAAAGATGGTTAGCCTCTCATAGTCTTATAAACAATCATAGGAAAGCAATAAGCGAAATAGAACTTGTCCATTAAACTCCCTTCTTGCTTCACAATCATATTGGAGAAAGCTTGACAACAGTTGTCACCGACAATCCTTCTTTTCCACGCTTGCCTTTACTTCAGATCTGGCTCTAAATGGTGCTGACAGCTACCCTAACTTATGCCTCTAAAAAGAGATAAGAAGATCCCTTCGAAATCTAACTTTAGGGCATAAATTACCCTTTCTTGATGTAAGTGCACCCGTGCTTATGGGTATGCTAATAACCGTACTTGGCTCCAAATCCTGGGAATTGATTTCTGTGCAAAACTAGTAAATCACATGGGGTGAGCATGCCCTGTAGCTACCTACCCTTGCTTGGAGAGTACGCTCATGTTAGGAGCACGATGACCATGCTGATATTCTCTTGAGATTTTTAGTAAAACCCATGGGGGTAAGCACGCCCGTGCTCCCTCATCATGATAGTGCTAGGGGCGGTGAAAACGTGCTTCTTAGTGCTATGTAAACTTCAGTAAAACACATAGGGGCTTAGCACGCCCATACTTCTAACCATGCTTCTGAGCATAGGTGTGCTTCGAACCATGCTTATCCTAAAACTTGTATTTCAACGCTCTTTTGCATCAAAATTTGTCTTTTTTCATTCCTTTTGGTCTGTACCCAAATTATCTGCAACATTTAACAAACATATCTCAAGTAGTATCAGTTTATCCTAAAAATGTGTTAAAAGGACAAGTAAAACACATAATAGGGTATATAAAATATCTATATAAAAATGCACTCATCAAGAGACTTACGGTCACAGCTTACTCCCGTAAGCACCTAGGGTTTAAGCGCAGCCGGTGACATTTTATCTTCATTTCTATTTGTTCTTCACCGAATCTTGGTCACCGGCGGGCCTTTCTCCTCCCATTCAACTCCCCATGCTCTCTTCTTTCATTTTTGAGTGTCTCGAATGGGTTTGGACACTTTTTTCTTGCTCTCCACCGCCTGAATTATGGTTTTCTTCTTCTTGCTAAAAGGTATAGTATTTGTTATGATATCTTGGGTATTTAGTCATTCAAATATATGGTAGTAATTTCTTAAATGTTTATGTATTCTTCTATGTCAATTTTAGTTTGAAATTTGTAAATTTTAGAGCTTATATGTATAAGAGGGGTCCTTACGGGCCGAGTCTTACGGTTGTAAGGCTTACCGTAAAGGTGAGTTTCCCAAGGCTTACGGCTATAAGTCTACCCATAAGCAAGGTGTAAGCTCTCCTGTTTCAAGCAAACTTCATATTCTTATATACTGAAATTAATATTTTTCATGTAGGATGACTCGAGCAAAGAAGACCACTTCTGGGCCGGTAAAGAAGAAGAGACTCGAGGTATCTACCCGGACCCAGCAACCCAGGAGGAGACTTTAACTCCTCCAGTCTCTTTAGCCCCCACATTTTCCGAGACTCGCTTCTAATAGCGGTTTGCTTACTTGAAGACAAAGCGGTTTAGGCAGTCCCTTACTGTGGACTGGCCGATCCTTGCGTAGTCAGGGCTCGAGGAGGAGGTTCAAGAGATGTTGTAGGCTAGCAGTTGAAGCCTGGTTATTTGCATATGAAGAGTGGGTGTATTGTGACACCACTCTCGAGGTCTTCAGCACATTTGAGTTAGACCAAGGGTTGGTAGGCTTCAATCGGGAGGGCTCTATTTGATTTTAGTTATTCAGGGAGCAGTGGTCAATGACCCATACTGTGGTTCACTCATTGTCAAGGCTATATGACACTGACTTTCACTAGCAACCCCTACAATACGAGCAACTCCCTCGGTCGATTTCCCATCACGTGTCACACTCAAGTAAGGTGTTACAAAGAATTGAGGCTGCGAGGAGCTACAAGTCGGGCCTTGCCAAGGCATTATTTATTACACACCCGCCTCTGAGTTATGTGCACATTATTATTGCTCGGTCTTTTACAGGTCGAGCTGATAGCCCTGGAGTGGTGGGGTGAGAGGAGTTCTTATACCTATACAACTTAGTTAAGCATCACCCCATCCACCTTAACTACGCATTAGTATACTCATCTTTTATTAGGGCCAACAGGTACGCCTCGGTGCTATAATCGCTCGCCCCTACAACACGGGTCTTATTAAAGGGATAGGGCAGGTAGATCGGCTCCAAGCATAGGAGGTCGTTGGTGGCACGGCTTCTCTAGGTATGGATACTTTACGCCAAATGAGGATGGTGTACACTACGGCTCCTGATAGATCCTCACCCTAACCCCCACAGAGCAGCATCTAGAGGGAGATGAGGATGCGGATGAGGAGTCAGACGATGAGTTCGACATTTGTCCTTCCTGCCATCGGGCACTGCACCGGTGAATGTAGCCAGCCTAGTAGTTCCTAGACGCCAATCAGAGATACAGGAGCTCAGAGCTGAGTTCTGGGAAATCCGTGAGGGCTAGTAGGCCATTTTAGCGACCTAGAGTCAGCTGTAGGCTAATCTTGGCCGAGCTTTGGATATCCTATGTAGGCGGGTTCCTCCCTCACCATCACCGACATCCACTCCTCCCCTAACACCTCATCCACTGATAGGTTCAGCACCATCTGACACTGTTGAGCCCAAGTTTTACTTTATTTTCATTTTATCTTGTATTTTTCATTTTTAGAATTTGTATTCATCTTTTATGGCAAGGGTTGGCCCTACCTAGCTTGTACTTATTTTGATAGATTTAGTGGATTTTTATTTTCTATTTTTTTACTTTTTTTTTGAGCTTTAATGTATTTCCTTGTATTCGTAGGAGCTTAATACCCATGATCCTCAATTGTAAAGTGGGTTGTCACTCGGTCTTTTCTTAACCTTGAGTGACCCCCACTACTTGGGTACTTCAATGGACACACTAGACTTGTTTCAAGAATCAATGAACTTTCGAATATGAATCGGGGAAGCACTCATTTTCCACTCCCCTCCTATTCTTCTTTACATTGTCTTGCATATTCATCTTTTACAAACATTGAGGGGAATGTATGATTTAAGTGTGGGGAAAGGGTTTAAGATTCATTGTTATTATTTAACTTTCCAAGTTATGACTTATGATGGTGTATTTGAAATTTAGTAGGAGTTTCATAGTATTAATGTGGACACATACAAGTTTGCTTCTATTTTAGATTAGTTTTTTTTAGTTTGCACTCTATTTTTGGTTATTCACCTAATTAGAGCACACAACCTCTCTATTGTAACTTAGACCATGTATGGTTTTCTAAGATTGTTTTATTTTACTTCAAGTTGTTTAAAGTGATTTTGCAAATTTAAAAAGAAGTTAATTGAAAAATAGAAAAATGTGGGGAAACTGGAAAAGAGCTACCCTCTAGTAGATAAGTGAAGCTACTCTGGATAAGTCGGATACTTTGTATGCCCTAATAAGAAAAAGAGCTACCTTTTTAGGAGAGTGAAACCTATCGTATTCTAGGAAAAGATACGAAAAAGAGCCACCGCTCTTAAGCGTGAAAGCTCACTTGACTGAGGTCTTGTAAAGCAAAAAGCTACCTTACGAGTTGTGTGAAGCTGCTACCTTGCAAAGAAGAAGTTGTTCGTGAAATTTTTGCTATTAAAGTTTTGTAGGTCAAAAGAAGTGAAGTAGAGACTTATAACATACACACAATCTATAACCTTGAATAAAGTGATTACTATTTTTGGAGCTCAAGATTTTTAGCATGCGTATTGTGATGCGTGACTCATTTTGGAAACTCCAAATTTCTGAGCACTCAAGTCTTTCACATTCTTCGATTTGTTTGTAATGTTTTTATTTTTGCTTGATGACAAGAAAAAGCTTATGTGGGGAATTCATGAGTGTAATGCATTAGAATTATATTGTGAAATTCGTGTTAAACATAGTGTGTCTTGTATTCTTAGGGCTTCAAGTAGTACTTTAAAGACTTTAGAGATAACCAAAAGAAGAACTCCAAATCCAAAAATAAAAGAAGATGGAGCCTCTCCTGTATCAATTGAATAAGGACAACACAAAATAGGATGGTTTACGAGTACCATCAGCCTTAAGCATCTTTTTAGAGAACCCATAGCATACTTATGCCCATTAGGGGAAGTTCGGAGCCAAAGCATAGGACTCGATGAGCGTGACTTACGCCTGTAGTGATCATCCAAAGGAGCTTATGCCGTAAGGGTAGTCATAAGGGTAGTAGCTAATGAGTGTACAAAGGTTCTATTATTTTATATCACTTTGTATACTTATTTAGTTTATGTTAAGATCTATATTGTGGAATTTGTGCTAAACTTAGTATTTTGTATTCTCAAGCTTCAACAACACATAAAAACATAGAAAGAGAAACCAAAAAGAAGTATTTCGCACTCCTAAACGTAGAAGTCGGAGCCTCTCAGATCAATAGAACAAGTATAAGGCAAAATGGATGGTTTACGGGCAGCTTATAGCAGTAATCACCTTCCAAAGAACCTTATGAGCATGCTCATATCCGTAAGGAGAAGTTTAGAACCAAATCAGAGGATTTTACATGCACGACTTATTCCAAAGGAATGCCTGTAAGGACCATCTAGAGGAGCTTTATAACCGTAAGGATATGCCTGTAAGGGCAATCGCAAGGGACAACATAATAAAAACTTATGGTCGAAAGCGCTATGGCGTTAAGATGGACTCGTGAATACGCATGTAAGACCTTATGGATGGAACTTACGGTCGTAAGTGTTCCCATTAGGCTTATGACCCATCTTCTCTAGCTCCTTACGGTCATGTCCTTAGGCCCGTAAGCACCCGGTAAGTAGCCGAGTATAAATAGATCTAATGAGGATTTTTACGGCATTCTTTGGATTTCTTTGATTCTTTTCTTGGAGGCAAAGCTAGGGGAAAGGTCTAATCTAGTAGGAAATTGGGATCCACATTCAAGGGGAGAGTTGATCTTAGCCTTCAAGCTCATCTTGGCGACATTCATGGAAGCTTTGCTAGGGTTTCTTTGTTGATTCATCTCCGCCACGATTAAGAAAGGGGTTTTTATATTTTCAATGTCTGTCATCATGTCTTATTGTTTGAATGATTGCCCTCCATTAATGGAGGGCAAAATTGTTAGATGTTTGCTAGGATTTATCTTTTGACATTGGTTGTTGAATTCATGAGATTTACTTATTTTCCTTATTGCAATCCAGTCTATTTGAATCTAATTACTTTTTTGAATGCTTGATTTCTATTATGGTGAAAGCCCTAGTTATCATACTTGTGCTTTGTGATGAGAAGAAATTCCCACCTAGCATAGATATGCTATAATTAGAGAGAATTGTGAGTAAGCCTAGAGATAGGGTACTTTGGAGACCCCATCTCTCTCAATTCTCCCTAGTGAGTTAATGAGTATCTCCATACTCTTTGCAATCATGTAGAGAATTTTTAGGAAAAATTGCATCTCTACTCAGCATTTGGATTAGGGGTAAACTCTCCTCATAAGAGAGACTACCTATTTAAGAATTTCTCATTAGGCAACGGTGAGATTTCATAGAGTGTTAATTGATTGTGCGGATGAATGTATCAGCTCTACACCGATTCAGTTATTCTTGACCATCTAATGAGGGATTTAGTATAATTCAGAAATCCTTTCGATTCAAATAGGATTGCATACCTAGACAACCTTTATCCTACACTTTATAAAACCCTAGAAGGATGCTATGCCCGGACATCGTTTCCTCCCCTAATTTCTATCTTTTTATTATTTTGTACTTCTTGCTTTTACATTCTTTTGTTCATACACAACACTTGATTTTTTAGACTAATTCTTGGAACTAGGGTTACTACTAGTATTCTCAATTTTCCTTGTGGACCGACATCTTGCTTTCATACACAATTTATTACACGATCAGCATGTACACTTGCATCCCTATCAACAATGAAGCTTACGGTCCAATTCTTACTGCCGTAAGTTAGGCAACAACATAAATAGAAGACCTTAAAGATGGGACTTACAATCATAAGTGTTCGTGTAAAGCTCGTGACCCATCTTTTCTAGCTCTTTACGGCTATATCCTTATGCCTGTAAGCAACCCGTAAGCAACTGAATATAAATAAATCTAATGAGAATTTTAGGGCATCTTTTGTTCAATCTTTGATTTTTTTCTTGGAGGTAAGGTAAGGGAAGAAAGGAGGTGAATCTCCAGGGCATCATAGGTGACTTTTGGAGGAGATTTAGATCCTACATCAAGGAGAGAGATCATAGCCGTCAAGCTCACCTTGGCGGCGTTCGTATTTTTTGGAGTTTTTTGGCGATCTATCTCTTGCGCAAATAAGAAGGGAGTTTCTATGTTTATGATAAGTGCTTGTGTATTAGTAATACGAAGTATTCTTTTCTTACAATGAGCATTACTTTTATCAGAGTTTATCACTTATACATGTGTATTCATATTTTTTGTACATGTAGGGTTGTGGAGATAAGTGTGGAAGAAAGAACCCAATGCAGATCGTAAATACACTTTTGTTGATGAAATCTTGGAGTGAACAAACATGAAGACACAAGTTGTGCTCAAATACATATGAGTGTGCCAACCTCCGCTGTGCTCGAGTGAGCATGCAAATTGGAGGGGCACAAATGTAGTCACACTCATGTGTTCCGACTTGTGTAATACTAGCAAGATTGTCATCAAATGTGATTTTATTGAAGATGCAACGCGATCTACCGCATGGATGTGTGCCCGTTCATGTGGCCTCGATGAAAGTGTGGATTCGGGAGTATTTTGACGAAGGATTGTAGCATATTACTGTAGCAAATCACTATAGCAAATTACTGATCACAGGCCGCTGAAAAATTGATTCATGTAGATTCACACGGGCAAGTGCGAGTTTAGAGGACTAAACTCTTTTAAGGAGGGGAGGATTGTGGATCCCACCCTTAATTAGAGCCTGCTTAAGTTACTAAACATGCTTACCTTCTCATTAATCAATTATTTTGGCTTCTTGCTATGATAAGCTTGCGAAGTGAGGAAAATATGGAAGGATTCCCCGATTCAGTCCTATCCTTGTTGGCTGGCAATAATCCCTCATCCCTTTGCCTTCTCTCTACCCCTCCCTTTCTTTCTTCCACCCTTTAACCTCATTCTCCTCTCCATTGAAGCCTCAAGAGTGAATAACTTTACTGGAGCACTATAGCGACGACGATCAAACCGGGGAGGAGCTCTTCAACTTGTCAACAACCTAGAGGTATTTATTGAAGCTTGTCCACATTGTCCGGAAGATAACTTCTCTTTCATGCATGATTGTTGTTAGCTTGTTGCTTATGTTTGCATGAGGTTGTTGTTTGATTTTTTTTTCTTTGTGCTTATCCTTGCATGAAAAAACTCTCTTTATGCATGCTGAAACTTGCTCTTGTGCCTCTTGAATATCTTTAGTTCTTGGCCTCCAAGCTACATAAAGTTTTTACTCATGGAACCATCTATATGTTTAAGCAATTATGCTTGAAACCCAAGCCAAAAACCCAAGTTTTTTGCTTGCCTAATGAATGTATAGTTTGTAGTTATGGCATGGGTGTTGGGCCTTGCAAAATTTCCGCATCCTTGTGCATGACTTTCTAAGGCATTTATATTTTTTTGTTACCGTAAAAAGCTAGTGAACTTGATCCCTTTCTTGAGCTTTGCATCCCTACTTGTTTGCACGGAAAACAAAAAGATTAGAAGCCTCTAAGATGTGGTCCGTGTTTAGATCAACGTGCTTTTTCAAACAAGGTTCATAATACTTCATACTTGGCCATTTCTTATAGTCGGTAGTTGGTTGCATGTCATGCTTTGATTCTATAACCATCAAGTATAGTATAGATATTTATATACATATTGACTTTTTGGTAGCCTTTTGAATATAGTTGTATATATATCTATATATATATCCACACATATTGGTTCTGCAACCATAAATATGTGATAATATATACCTGCATGCATGCATTGATTTGCTACTTGTGCTAGGAGACTTATTTACATCCTTGTTTCTCTCACCTCCTATTCTTGTTCTTGTTAATCATTCTATGTTCCTGTTTGACATCATTGTTATTACCACTAGTATTAGTATTATGCTAGGTCTACTTGTAGACACTTTCAAACTGTTGTTGCTTTAATTAGGTATTTCGACATAGTTCGATGTCATTATTATAGGACCACCGTGAGGCGTTTGTTTGGATCTCAATTGGGATTAGACTAGTGTCAAGTAAGTAATCCCTTGAACCCTTGTATTTAAAATTTTGTTAATTTTAAATTTATTATTTATTTATTTATTGTTATTTTATTTTTTTGAAATTTTGTGAAAATTATTTGTGATTATTCATTGAAATTTATGTTGGGGAATGCCATCACATTTTATTGTTATATCTTAGATAAATAACCCCTAGGCTTAGTTGGAACATAGTATTTTTATCTTACCAATCTTTATGCTTATTTATTTTCCCTTATCAACCAAATTTTTATAATAATATTTTCTTTACCATCCAATCATACAACATGATGATTTGGAATTAAAATCTTAGTCATTCAAATAGAATTAGAGGGTTGGTCGATTTTGGATATTTATTTATTTATTATTATTATTATCATTTTCTTTATGAGATATTTTAGTGGGAATTTACCTTTCATTGCCTCTTAATGTGGGAGTTTGGCAAGATTTGGAAGTTGGTAATCTTTTTTGTGTATTTAGCAATTATTTTAACTATATAATTGTTTTTATCATTTATTGTTTATTTATTTATTTACTTTATAATATTACCTGAATTTTTGGAAAATACTTGTGAATATTCTCAGATTCTTGGCTTGGAAATGTGTCTCGACTATTTTTGGTCTCCAAATGAGTGATATGCAACTCCCTCGCTGGGTGGGTAAAACCAAGACATCTTGTCGACAAGTAATTTTGGGAAATTGAGATCGCAGCTTTATGCAAATCATGATCCGCTCGTGAAAATAATCAATGGCCACCGGTATTCGCCTCGGTCACCGAGGGTAAATAAATGATTGTTATTTTTGGCTCTGATCTCACAATGAGGATAAACACAAATGACCTTTGGCACTTAAAGTGAATTTGGAGACATACATCGGATTTTGTTATCTACGTGTCATTCTATGGTTTTGATAATATTTATTGGTGCTATTGATTTTTTGTACAATTTTTAATATTTGAACTTTTTGTTTTCAGCTTGTTTTGGATTACTTACTGGGCTAGTGAGCTCATGGATTATTTTAAATCCTCTTTCGTATCGGGAGCCGAGAGACCTGTGGATCTTAGAAGGCTTCCATTAGATGCTCTTTGGAATTATGTCTTATGGCCTTTATGTCTTTTGTATCGGGTTGTATTATTGTTTAAGAACCTTGTGGGTTATGTTGTATTTTATTTGCCTTGTATTTGAGTTTGGTTGTAACCTTAAGTCAGTACTCTTATTTGGTATTTTGCCGGGTTATTTTCTACTCCTACTCCGTGTGTTTAGGTTTTGAGGTCCTTGAGTTCACTAGGCCCCGCCCCTGGGCTCTCACGGGCCGCTGGTCGTCAAGACCAGTGTTCGAGGCATGACAAATCTAGCGCAGTATCGTGAGTGAATTTAGTATTAAATCTCTTTATCTAATGATCCTAGTTAGTCTAGATATAGTCCTTAGCTGTGAAATTCTTTAGGATGATCGAAGATTTTGCAGAGGATATGTTCAAGCAGGGTATCGCTCTGTATTCTTGTGCATTGATTCTTATGTTTTATTAGGAAGAAGATGCCTTCAGACTTAAGGGTGGTGAGCGATGAGCAGCCGCTCGATACAAATATGAAACAATGTAGCAAACTTATCAGACGTAGGCGAGTGGGAGAGAAAAGGATTAAAGAAGTCGTGGAAGGCTATGAACCGTCCAATGGAGCAGAGAGTTCATCCCTCCCCATGCCATCATCATCTTCTATGGTGATAAGCACGAACATCGGTAATTTCAGCCTCATCGATTTGCAAAAGGCCATGAGAGAGATGTGTGACAGAGACTAACATTCGCATGATGCAGTTGACATTGGCGGTGGATGCGTAAGGATGGACTTCTCTCAAGGAAACAGCCTATTGCTTTATAAATATTCTCCTTGGCTATGCTCACGCCTTTGGTCAGAGATCCTCCGGATAACACTCGACCTAGCCTTTCAGGCTATCACCAAGAACAAGACAAGGTCATGAGTATTTTTATACATATGGAAGAGCAGTGACTGAAGGGTCATGCAAACCTGTTAGAAGAATTTGGTGAGGATCCAAGATTCCCCCTCACTCAATCGCGT
>NC_052483.1:7363439-7395961 GCF_009730915.1 Dioscorea cayenensis subsp. rotundata
ATAGAAGAAATTCTCTTTTGTTTAACCCACAAGGCATACAACTTGTTGTTGACTTATCTTAAATGGTGCAACCCATATTAGAGGGTGAGACCAAAGATGACAATGAATATGAATTGACAAATGATGAAGAAAATGAACAACGGCGATCGACGAGCGATGATGATGATGAAAATGATGAAGAACATGATTTTTAATACACTATGCACTATGAACTTGTTTTTTGTCTCTTTAAGATATGAACCTCTTTTTTTTTCAAATTAGCTATTATACATTTCTTTTGAATAGAAGTTTTCTTTGTAGTTCAGTCGTAAAAATATAATATTTTCAAATATTTATTGAAATAATTACTTTGTAGATATGGAACACACTTAAATTTACCGTTTATATTCACATTTGTGCTTCTATGTAGGTGTGTAGATTGTTTCACTTGAAGAATGCTGAATAGCTTTCAAGAGTCTGGCACAACATCAAGTTTGACTTTCATTTGTAATGCATGCCTTTTTCCAAACTTGCATTGAACTTTAATTTGTAAACACATTGAATATTTCTTTGAATGCAATAGTAATAAAACATATTTTGTATAATATAAATTTAATTGTTATTAGCACAATATTGTGCCTCCACATATCATGTGTTAATATTTTCATAATGAATGTAGTATGTATTATGGTAGACATTGTATTTGTATTAAGTTGGACATTAAATCATATTTTATGTTTCTTTGAAAAGGATTGCTTAGGTTTATTTATATTATTAGTGAAACCTTTGTAAAAGACTCATCTCACACTTATATTCACCAGAATTATTACATCAAAGTTAATTTAATCATATATGCCCAAATGGCATGGTTGGTTGGTTGGTTGTTTTTTTTTTTAGCTGTTTATATTTGTATACTTATCTCATTATTACCCAAGTTGGTTTTTTAGTTTCACCATTCAAGAATAATTTATGGTAGCCTTAGGACGGGGTCAGTCTGGATATCGATCTAGTGGTTGATTAACATCAAGTCATGGTGGCCGATCCAAATCAGGCCAGGGCCGATGCACACCAAATATTCATCAAAGATCTATTAACCCTGTAGTAGTATATAATACATCTATAGATTTGGTAATGCCTCCTTGTATAAATCCAAATATTCTAGTAACAATGACAATGACTCCATCGACACCAATTCCACAAGCGTCAATAGTTATGTCAGTTGCACATGTTGAGACTTTTGCTCATGCCATTGAGGACCTACCCATAACAATGAAGGGCCCTCTAATGAGTCTGCAAGCACTGGGCCCCCTGGGTTATCACCCAAGATAGCCTAATTATGTAAGTAAAATTCCATGTTATGTTAATTTTATAATTTTGTGTTTAATATTTTTTTTAAAAGTGTTGTTCTCCATTTTAATTAAAGTGTTTTTATATCATTTTTTTTTCAAAGATTATGAAGTTAAGAGAGAAATCCATGAATTGGTCAAAGGCTATTATAAAGTGGCATGGACCAGATGGGGTAAAGTGCCCAAAGATGTGTGGCAAAGGATATTCACTACTTTTAGGTTAAATATCATTTAAACCATTAAATTCATTAATGCTTTTTAATTATGCATGCTAACAATGAGAATAATGCTAACTTGATTAACCTTCCTTTTTTCCTAGGGCATATATACATGGGAGGAGTAACATGATCTTCAATGTTGCGGCATTTCAAATGAGGCTTGTGAATGGTTGAAGAAAAATTTGTATCTTGCACATAATCTTTACAAGGCTCTATTTCCATGGATGGCTCCTGCAGTTTAGGAAGGTTTACAGAGGCATTGAGAGTCAGAGGAGTTTAAGAGAATAAGTGAAAAGAACAAACAGAATACAGCATAAATTTGAAGCTCCTACACTGTTATTTATTGTGGTGCATTTGTCAGTACTGTTGTGTACCGCCTTAGACTGGAAATGCCCCAAATCCATATAAATACCATTAACATTGTTGTTTATAATTTACCCTAACTTTTAACTTTTCTTTAATATGTGTTTCTCTTGGCAGAGAAATTAGGTAGAGAGACGACACTGAAAGAATGTTTTATACGCATGCACAAAAAGAAGGATGGCACACTCGAGGTTGGTTGTGCCACACAAATTGTTTTAAGTATGAGATAACTTTATCAAAGTAAATGCATTTGAGATTAAAGTTAGTGGTTTAGGTTTCATGTGAATGTTAGGGATTGTTGTTTTTTATTTTTTTTATTTTTTAGAATTTAATTAAAAGCATTTAAATATGTGATTTTATTGGAATATTTTCCTCAAAACTAGGGTCATTTGTGTGCATATACATCTATGTTGAACACGAGGGATTTATTTGAACTTATCTATTTTGAGCTTGTTATTGGATTTTTTTTTAATATTGTGATTGTTTCAAGTTAAATAATTCATGATATCTGTGGTCATTGTGATTCTTGTATTAACTCAATGATTGTTACAAGTTAAATAATTCATGATATGTGAGGACATTGAGTCAATCTTAACCCAATTAACTCATTAATTCATTACAATTCATTCATCAAGTTAAATAATAGTTTTTTCCAATTTTGGTAATTTGATATTTTTCCAATTAGGAGTAAATGAGGAGTCATTCATGGTCCCCAAAAAAGATATATTTACAAGAAAACCTTAGCTTAGTAATTTGATTCATTTTTATTCTAACTCTTAAAAAATTTAATGTTGTCTTTAATTCTTGTGTAAAAACCTTCAACAACATGTATTTCAGAATAGAAGGAGTATATATTGTATCATTAGCAATGTTTTGAGCAATGAAATAATATCATTAGCAATGTTTTGAGCATCCATGGAGACTCCATCCAATCCTCTTCTTGGATTTTAGACATTAAATTTAGGGATGATATATTATGGACATTCTAGTGCATAGTGATACAGAACAAAGATATGAATCATTAGCTGTTGTATTAATTTTCTCCTTGATATCATTAGCAATGTTTTGAGCATCCAACATAACTATTTAATTAGTTTATATATATTAGACCATTTAATTAGTTCATCAATAAATCTATTCACGTACCTTAATCTCTCCTGTATTAAGCTTGTGAACAGTACACCATCAACTTCTCTTTTATGAACTTGTTATTGAATTTTTTTTTTTAATATTGTGATTGTTTCAAGTTAAATAATTCATGATTTGTGAGGTCATTGAGTTAATCGGGTTAAGATTGACTCAATGACCTCATTTTTGTGATTTTATGTTTCTTGGTGGATGAGTTGTAATGAATTTATGAGTTTATCAGGTTAAGATTGCTAAACATGCTTGGGATAAACTATTATTTATTACTATTTTATTGATGTTGAGATACGATAATTCTATTAACCTTATTTTTTTTAGCTTTGTAATATTCTTCTTGGCTTTACCAATTTCTCTTCCTCTCTGGCTATGTTTTTGCATACCCAATTGTGCATATATGATGTTCTAGGACTTTGTTCCATATTGAATAGAAATGATTCATTGAAATAAGCATGTGTTTAAGCATGTTGTAGGACTTTGTTCCTCTTTGGCTGTGTTTTTCACTTAACATTTAATTTTTTGTAAGTTGAATGACATATCCTCCAAATTAGATAATATTTGTATTTAAGCATGTGTTTTATTATTTATTTAAAAATGAGTTTGTTCCTTAAATTTTTATGGATTTTAAGTCTTTGTAATGCAGTTTTTTTATAAAATTATATATTTTACCATGGAAATCTAATCACATGTCCATAAGATTGTTTATTTTTTAATGGATGCAGGAGGAATTTGACAAAGCAATCATAGATAAGTGCAGTTAAGGGGTAGTTGAGAATTCTATTAACCAAGATGAATTATGGGATGAGATAACCATCGGGAGTCATAACAGAGTGGTTAGAAAGGGTAATATTATTAGGCAGATGTCTTCAACCAATTACAAGCCACGCTTGGGATTTTCTGAATCAACTGAACAACTCCATGACAGAGTTAAGGAATTGGAGGCAGGTCATGCTAGTTCTCGTTGTGTGGATGACGATCGGTTACAAGTTAAGTTGGCTCGTCACGAGTTATTTGGATCATCGTTGCTTGCCACATTTCGTGGGCAAGATATTGACCTTTCTATCATGCCTATTGTTGCTCGTATGCCACATGCCCCTTGAGCACCAATAGGAGAGTCACAAACACATGCGGATTCTCTTGAAAACTTGGAGGATGATATTGAGGGGTTTTTAAAATGTACATGGTTTATGTTAAGAGTTTTACGGAGTTATGCTAGATTCGACCTTATTGTTGTAATGCTATGATTGTCATAACATTTTTGCTTATTTTACAAATATTGCAATATATATTTTGATGAAATTAAATGTAGGTTCCAATATTAAATAAATCACTTTGTAATTTATTTTTTTTAAATAAAATTGTCCCAAATTTCATGACAAAAACCATGCCAAAAAATGTAAAAAAAAATTGTCCCAACAACTATGTTAAATTTAAAACTGTGCCAAAAACATGACAATAACTGTACCAAAAATTGTCTTCATGCCAAAACCCATGACAAAATACACCAAGCCAAAAACTGTTGCAAATGCAACTGTGCCAAAAACCATGACACAATTTACTGTGCCAAAATTTGTGACAAAATAACCAGTGCCAAAAAACCGTGACAAAATCAACTGTGCCAATAGCCGTGCTAAACACCATGACAAATTAACCGTACCAAACCGTGACAAAGGAAACCATGCCAAAAACCGTAACAAAATAACTATGTTAAACCAAACTGTGCCAAAAATTGTCCCAAAACACTGTGCCTAAAACCATAACAAATTTAGCACTATTTAGTAAAATCGTGACAAAATTTGGCACGGTTTTACTATTCCATTACAAATTATATTTATCACACATACTATAGGAACGGTCATGGTTCCGTGCCAAAATCCATGCTAAAATAAGTTTGTCACAATTTTTTGGCTCATTTCCGTGCCAAAACTACCATGCCAAATTCATGTTTTTCTTGTAGTGACAACTTATTTCTTCTTCTTCTTCTTCTTCTTCTTCTTCTTTCTTCTTCTTCTTCTTCTTCTCCCTTGCCTTCCACAACTACCTCACCCCAACTCAAGTTTGCTATTAAATTAACTTCTCATAATTTCTTAGCTTGGAAAACACAGTTGCTTCCTCTATAAACTCTCAAAATTTAATGGCCTTTATTGACAATAGTAAACCATCTCGTCCTAAAACACTTATCAACAATGATAATCCTCCTTCTCCATTGATAATGAAGCCTATCATGAATGCTTTCACGAAGTTCTAAAACCGCTTTGATGGCTTCTTTCTTTCTTAATTGAAGAAAACTTTCCAAATGTTGTTGGAGTTATTTCCTCTCTATGCTTTGTTTGGATTGCTTTATATGCAACATTTGGAGTTGTCTCTCAGACCAAACAACTGTAACTAAATATTGAGCTCAATGACATAAAAAGAATGATCTTTTTGTCATTTAATATCTTCTTAAAGTGAAATCACTTGCAAATGAGTTGCATTGATAAGTAAACCATTAATATCAGCAAAATTAAATAGCATTATGCTTTGTAATATTGGATTTGAATTTTTGAGAAATTGTTCTCGGACTTAATTTGCAGGCTATACCAATTACATTCAATGAAGCCACAGTTAGCTTGTTGCTCATGAACTATTGAACAAAATCTACTCATCTAGACCTCACTACCCAATATTGTAGATGAGTGCATGAAATACATATTTTTCATATTATAAATACATGTATTAAAGCTTGTTCTCTAGCATTTTTCTCTATTTTTGTTGGATATTTTGCATTCTTTGTGCAGGTAATTAGGTTCAAGGTACAAAAGAAAGAAAAATAGAGTAAATCAGAGTAAATTAGAGTAAATTAGCGTAAAATAGAGTAAAATAAGCATTAAAGTGACTTTCCAAAGAAGAGCTTAGTCCAAGCATTGACATGCTTAGGGCATGCAAATTACATTATTGAAACACTTAAGAGCACTACCCGGGTACAATTTCCCTGCCCAAAGCACAACCATGCTCCAGAAGCAAGGGTGTGCTCTTTGACCGCGCTAATTACTAGAAAACCAAATTTGCACAGATTTGAGTCCAGAGTGTCATCAACAAACTATCTTTTTACTTACAGTTCAAAACTCTAGAGCTAAGTTTTATTTGGAACTTTTTGGTGAGATCTTCATTGATGGTGAGGGTTTCGATTGGAGGTTGAAGAAAGCCAATGAAGAACGAGTTGATGCTTCTTCTTCGGTGCTTTGGTTTCAAGAATGATGCCATTGTCATCTCTAATTCAGGAGTTTTCATTACCATCCATCTTGAGAGAAATTTTTGATGAATTTTTCATAATGCTTTCAATCTTGTCTCCTATATTAGATTGTAGTAGGATTCTCTGCAATATAAGATTAGGCTAAATTTTCATTGTCCACTACAAGAAATTTGGGTATTCACTATGTTGTTTTTCACTACATACTAGATTTTGTAGCTAAATATGTTCCAATATTTACAATTTCTAGATTTCATAGGGGAAAATAAATGTTATAAGGGGCCAAATATTTCCTATCCGAGGGAAGATTATGGCCTACGAATGATTTTAGTAGCTACAATTAGTTTTTGAAGGTAAAGCAAAAAAAAAAAATCGATGAAATATATCGTAGAGAAAAGAAATTATAATTTTGGCCATTAAATTTTAAAACGTAGGTAATAGTTTTGTTTTCATGTATGCACAAAATCGTAGATACAAGTATGTTCCATTTTCTATGATTTTTAGATTTCATAGGGAAAAATAAATGTTATGAGGTACCAAATATTTCTCATCGGCAGGAAGATCATAGCTTACGAATGATTTTTAGTAGCTACAATTAGTTTTCGTAGGTAAAGTAAAACATTATTTTCTATGAAATATATCGTAGAGAAAAGAAATTATAATTTTGGCCATGAAGTTTAAAACATAGGTAATAGTTTTGTTTCATCTACGCACTAAACCGAGGGTACAAGTATGTTCCATTGTCTACATTTTAGTAATTTTGTAGAAATAATAAACATTTGGGGGTACAAAATATTTCCCATCAGTGGGAAAAACAAGGCCTACGAATGATATTTAGTAGCTACATTTAATTTTTATATATAAAACAAATCTTTTTTTGCTACAAATATATCGTAGACAAATGATATTTTAAATTTTGCCACGAATTGCAAAACGTAGCTAAAAGTGATATTTTTATCTTTGGATCAAGAAGGTTTTATTGTTTAAGTTTTCTAGCTTTTATAGGGAAAAAAACAAATGCTTTGAGGCGGAAAATATTCCCCACTGGTAGGAAAACCAAATCCTACAAATGATTTCTAGGTAATACATTTTTTTTTGTAGGGTAAAACATGGTTTTTGTCTAGAATACATAATGTAGAGAAAAAGAAGTTTTTTAAGCTGGCTACTAATCATACATTGTGACTAAAAGTAAGATTTTATTTTTTGTCTATGAAATACATCATAGAGAATAGAGGGTTTAATTTGGACCACATGGAATCATATAATAATACATGTAAAACATGTGAAATTCTATTATATTATTTATATGTATGTATTAAGCTGTTAACATATGAGTAGCAATATATTCTTATATTTTAATTTATATATTGCGAGTTATAACTGTTTATAAATTGGTTTCATATTTTAACACTGTATAATAACTAGTTATAATTATTTATGTGTCTATTATGACTCAATTTTTGGACTATAAATTGAGAAAATATGTAATTGTGTGTATATATATGTGTGTGTAAATTTGATGTGCATTAATTTTTATATAATAGAAAAAGCCTTATTTCTCTTAAAATTTATTTTTATACATAAAAAGTTAGTAAATACATTTGCCTGTTAAAATTTTGCCCTCTTTATTTCTCTCATCCCCACTATGCTCTTTTTGGTTCTCCAAAATCTAGGATTTTCAATCTTTGTTTTCAATCCTTGCACTCCAAAATCTAGGGATTTTATCATTACATCTAGTAGTAGTGAGTCGCTTCATTTATGAATATCCTTTTGTTTTACCCCACAATTGGATCTGATTTCATCTCTTTTAGCAAGATGAATATCTTTTTGTTTTACCCCACATTTGGTTCATTTTTTTATAAAGGCTCATTTTCATATCTTTATATTTTATTGAGATGATAATAAAGATTCATTTTTTTGCTAAGAACATTATAACAAATGATAAATAGTCTATGTGGATATGAACAGATAGAGATTCTTTCTTGAGTATAATATTAATTATCCATTTTCACATAAAAATGCAAATAAAGAAATCTAAAACAAATATTTTGCAGAAATGGAGAAAAATATATGACATAAAGGAGAACATGAGGCACATGGAACTTTATGGCAAATAACCATAACTACTGAATTTTAAAAATATTTTATAATATTTTTCATCTTTTCATTGTTTGTTTAGTTAAACATCATATTACTTCTTTAATTTTTTTGGAGCCACTGACATTTTAATTTATGATCTTATGTTGAATAAACACATGAGTGTCTCATTTATTTTTTATTTTTTTGTTTATTACTTATATATATTTATAACAATGAATTACTTTTTAAATCTATAGAAACATGGATAAGAGTTAAATGCATGCTAGAAAATGGTCATCTCAATATGTCAAAGGGGTGAAGAGTTTTATGAAATTTGAGGAAGAGAGATTGGGTAGTTATTGTGATATTCGATGCCCATGTATAGATTGCTTGAATGTGTATAAGAAAAATCAAGGTAAGTGTATGAGCATTTAGTGCTTAGAGGGATTGATACATTCTACACGACATGGACTTATCATGGAAAGCCGTCTAAGTATACAAATGGAAGACATATTGATGGGAATGAAAATGATTTTGATGCTAGTAATATGTCTTCCAATGATAGGGAAGAAGATGATGGTATCAATTGCATGTTAGATGATCTCGATAATTTTATTAATCATTTTGAGAGTGCAAGTGACAAAGGGTGCTTTTTTTCAACCACATAATGACAGATGATGCATTTGGGAAACTGCTAAAAGAAGCTCAACAATGCACTTTACCTAGAATGCTCCCAATTTTTCACAATTGTCATTTTTGTGAAGTTGCTCCATTTAAAAGTTTATAATAAATGGAGCAATAAGTCATTTGACATGTTACTTGAATTGTTGAAAGTTGGTTTGCATGAAGGTAATACAATACCCAGGTCATATTATGATGCAAAAATTTATTGCTGAGACATGAGTTTAGGGTATACATCTATTCATGCATGCAAATATGATTGTGCATTATACTGGAAAAACACTACAGATTGGGAATATTGTCCTATTTGTAGCACAACAAGATCGAAAATTAATGATGGAAAAGGGAAGAAAATTCCCCACAAAGTGTTGCAATAGTTTTTGTCATACCAAGGTTGCAAAGGTTATTTGTGTCAAAGAATCTACTGTTGATATGAGAAGGCATAAAGAAAAATGCATTAATAATGTTACTATCTTGCAACATCCAGTTGATTCAAAGGCTTGGAAGAACTTAGATTGGGGATTCCCATGGTTTGCAAGCGATTGTCTAAACATTCGCTTTGTGTTTGCAACAGATGGATTTAATTCATTTGGTAGCATGAGCAATACCTATAGTATGTGGCTAGTAATTTTGATGCCCTATAATCTTCCACCATGGAAGTGTTTGATTTCCCATATTTTATATTTGCTTTAAATTTTCTTAAGAATCTCCTATGTTGTTTTATGCTTATAATTTCTAGTGCGATAGCCCCAGTTATATATTAGATTGGCATGATTAGAATTGGGAAATCGACCATGTTAGGACACACATAGGAGGTAGAGCTTGACTGTACGCCTAGAGATAGGGTGTATAGTGTAGAATTCTCCATATTAGGGTTTAAACTACTAGAGGGATTCACACAGTGCTACAATGCAATCATAGGGCAATCGATATTGTCATATAGGAGTAGGGTTTGATATCGTAGACCAAAGGAATCAAACTACTGTAAGAGTCTCCATGGCCTAAGAATACTCAATCAATATCTAATATATATAGGAAATCATTTGCATAGATGTCTCAAGAGGATTGTATCCGAGGTACCATCACCTCATTCTTGATTTCACCTTAGATTCACCATTCGGTCATCTTAACTCTTTGTCCTTGCTAGTTAGGGTTTAACATCACTTATTTTCATCAGTTAGATAATAGAAGGACAATTAGTACTAAGAGTATTGACCCCAGGGATTTGACTACTTGATCTTTGGGTAATTCTTAAGAACTGTGTACTTGCGATATAATACGCAAAGGGTATATCAATTGTATATAAACGTCCTCTTTTTCCTACACCACCATTATAACCACAATATGCATCATCACAGGCACCACATTACAATTTTTTCTCAATTATTAATGTCCATCATTCATGGCCAAATCTCCATCACAAGGGACCAGCATGTCAAATTTGTGACTTCATCAATCATATTAACAATGTATGTTGACGTCGCTATCAATAGTTTACTTATAGCTCTATGAAAAATTTTACAACAGGTTCTCCATAAGGCAATATCAGTTATCAACAGCCTTATGCATCTCCTTTTTACATAGGGGTGAGCAAAACCGGGTATCCGATCCGGTTTTTAAAATCAGATCGGGTACCCGATTTTTCAGATCGGCAAAAACTTGACCCCTGTCCAACCTGTTTAAACTGGGTACCAAAAATTGTGTATCCAATTTAAACCAGATCGTATATCAGATATCCAAATCCGAATGTAAGTTTTATTTACTCCATGGATTTGTTTTATATAAAAACATTACATAAAAAACAAATATGAAAAACATATAACTTAGCATTAAACTCTTATTTTATTCTCCACACAACAAAAGTCATAACAAAAATAATAAAGAGTTTTATCAATCTTAGACATTATAAAAAAATAATCAAATATGATCATTACTTGCTAAAGAGAAGAGATTTGAATAAAGGCTAGAGAGAAGAGGCGAGGTAATGGCCATTGGGGACTGGGAGGCAATGATTTGGAATTTTTACTTTTTTACTTTTAACCCCTATAGAATTTAAATTTATTAATATATATATAAGTATATAACTCTTTAAGTTATTTGATTAGGCGTTAGGATATTTTTTTATTTTTAACACTTGTAAAATTTAAATTTATTAATGTATATATATCTCTTAAAGGGGTTAGATGAGGGATTGGGATTTTTTTCATTCTTACTTTTTAGACCATATAAAATTTAAAACTATTGTGTATATATATAGAATATAATAAAAATTAAAAACCGGATCGAATTTGGATACCCGATTTTTAATTTCTCCCGACCCGGATCCGCCCCGTTTTTCTTTTAAAAAATTCCGATCGGGTACCCGACCCTTTTTTTCGGATCGGATACCCAAAAAATTTGGGTCAAAAAATCAGATACCGGATCGGATCATCGGATCCGGACTTTTTCTGCTCACCCCTATTTTTACCGACAATATTCAAAACAACTACTTGCTATTTCTCTAGTCCAAAAGTAGTTTGCTAATACCCCTACAACAACACACGTTACTTCTAATTTTGGTATTTTCCATCTTCCCGGGAAAATGGTGGTAATGATCAACTACTAATGGTTAATAGGAAAGCGTCTCACTATCTCACATCATGGCAATTCTTATTTCTCTTTTCTTCTCAAAAATTTCTTTTATCTCATAATCTTAATGTTCCTGAAATCTCAAAACCATTTATTTATGCCCAAAACTTTTGTCATAGCCAATGATTATTATTTTGAATTTGGCCCTCTTTCTTTCTTATTAAAAATTAGGAAAAAAACATAAACTCTTGAGCGCCATTCTTGAACATGGCTTATATCGGTTTCCTTTGCTAACTACAAGTTCTCCCACTGCATTTCTTGTTGAGTTAACTCTTCATGAGGTTTGGCATTCCAAGTGTAGTTATCCTAATATCCACACCATACAACTAATTGTCCAAGAAAATTTTTTTTCTCTGCCTGATACTACCTCATCCTCTCCATGTCAATCCTCTTTGATGGGAAAGTTAGCAAAATTCCTTTAGCTCTTGTTGAACATTATGTAGCTACTACCACTACTACTACTACTACTACTCTTGATTTTATAATTCACATGGATTTTCATTCTGAAAAATAAAAGTGATGTCTATGACATTTTTCTCAATTTTAAGGCCATGCTTGAAAAGCAATTCACTATTAAATCTTTCCATTCAGAATGGGGTGCAAATTTCAATGGCTAAAAAAATTCTTAATTAGAATGACATCATTCAATGAATTTCTTGCCCATATGCTCATGAGAAAAATAGGATTGTTGAACAAAATATCCGTTACATTGTGTTGGTTTGGTAGTCAAACTTCGATCCAGCTCATTTATTATTAGTAATAAAGATAAGGGGCAAAATGCAAAAGAAACCCTAAATATAAATATATGGGTATTGAGAAGGCATCTATAGTGACAAAAACGAAAAAGAAGCATGGTTTTGTTCTCTGCGTCCATTGGAAGAAGGAAGGTTTAGAAAGCATCTCTTCTTCTATTGAATCCTAATCAAATTGGCAAGTTTGTTTGGAGCAATCATGGAGAATAATTTCTCTAGATTTTTCTTCTTGGTGTGACCATTCAAGAAAGGGGGTTTTCTAAAGTTATTATTTGTATTTTCCATTATTTGTGGTGATCTCAAGTGCGCATTTGCTTGAGAATTTTTGCACTTGTTGATTTTGATAGTGGATTTGATTCGGAGTTTGACTCGTGGTTTTTCCCTCTTAACTAGATGGTTTTCCACGTAAATTTTGTGCCTGCTTGATTAATTTTATTTATTGTTCAATTTAGGACCCAAAATTATTTTATTTACATCAAGAAGAATTTGCTGTGGAAAAACTCAACAAGTGGTATTAGAGAGCGCGGTTTGTTGATCCCGGGTTTCTTAGTGTGAATTGAAATGGAGGATTTTATGGATACAATGATGAAATTATCGGCTTCAAATTATTCAATTTGGAAGTCAAAGATGGAGGACCTTCTTTATTGCAAGGATTTATATCATCCTATTAAATTAGGAGCTACTAAGCCAACTGGAAAATCTAATAATGATTGTGAGAAAATGCATTGGAAGACTGTAGGAAGTATCCGACAGTGGGTTGATATCAATATATATCTTCATATAAGCAAAGAAGTTGATGCACAGGTGTTATGGAAAAAATTATAAAATATGTATGAGAGGAAGAATGCTCAAATGAAAGCTTTTGTTATTAGAAAGCTTTGTAAATCTAAAGCTTAGAGTTACAGTTACAGTTACAGAGAATAGAGGCAGGAGTAAGAGTCGAGGTCCTAAAGGGCGCTCTAAGTCAAGGGGTAAGTCTTATCCAAAAGGCAAATTCACTTGCTATCATTGTGGCAAAGAAGGGCATATGCAAAGAAACTGCAGGATATAGAAAAAAGAACAGAATGATGAGAAGAATTCAAAGAAGATAGATTATCATAATACCACTGTAGTTGTGTCTGTTAAAGAGGAAGAGCTGGCTGTACTTTTCTTTAATGGGGATGAAAGCCAAGTTACTAATTCTTGTGTTGAGTGAGTTATTGATTCAACGGCATCATACCATGCTACATCAAAGAAGGATGTTTTTACTGCATACAAATCAAGAAACTTTGGAAGAGCAAAGATGGGTAACAATAGTTATGCAAATATAGTGGCCATTGGTGATGTTTGTGTGGAGACAAATGGCAGTTGTACATTGATTATGAAAAATGTACGGCACGTTCCAGAGTTGCGTTTGAATTTGATTTCTACTCATGCTTTGGATCTAGAAGGTTATATCAATATCTTTGGTGACAAGAATTGGAAACTTACTAAAGGTTCGATGGTAGTTATCAGAGGTACTTTGTGTCATACATTATATAAGACTCAATTGAGGATGATTACAGGTGACTAGAATACAATTGAAGATGAAGCCTCCTTAGATTTGTGGCACAAGAGGTTGGCACATATGAGTGAAAAAGGCTTGCAGATTTTGGCAAAGAAGTCTCTCATTTCCTTTGCTAAAGGTATGAGTTTAAACCCTTGTGATTATTGTTTATTTGGCAATAAACATAAAGTTTCATTTATTAACTCTTCTGAAAGGAAAACTAATGTTCTTGAG
Organism: Dioscorea cayenensis subsp. rotundata; assembly: GCF_009730915.1. Classification (NCBI taxonomy): domain Eukaryota; kingdom Viridiplantae; phylum Streptophyta; class Magnoliopsida; order Dioscoreales; family Dioscoreaceae; genus Dioscorea; species Dioscorea cayenensis. The sequence goes on from NC_052483.1 coordinate 7,377,617, forward strand.
ATAGTTTATTTTGATGTATGTGGTCCCATTAATGTGGAAAATCAAGGGGCTAGAAGACATTTTGTTACTTTTATTGATAATGCCTCACAAAAGGTTTGGGTGTTTGTTTTGCGATCAAAAGACCAGGTGTTTCATTACTTCAAACAGTTTCATGTCATGGTGGAAAGAGAGAAGGGGACATCCTTGAAGTGTTTTTGTAGTAACAATTGGGGTGAATACACTTCAAAAGAGTTTGAAAATTACTGCTTGGAGCATGGCATCAGACATGAAAAGACTATTCCTGGTACTCCACAACACAATGGTGTAGCTGAAAGAACAAACAGAACCATCCTAGAGAAGGTGAAATGCATGTTAAAAATGGCTAATCCACCTAAGCTATTTTGGGGTGAAGCCCTTAACACAACTTACTACCTAATGAATCGATCTTCATCAGCACCTTTAGATTTTGATGTTCCTGAGAGAGTATGGTCTGGAAGAGATATTAATTACTCTCATTTGAAGGTATTTCGGTGCAAAGCTTTTACACATGTACCAAAGGAGTAAAGACAGAAACTTGATGACAGGGCTATTTCATGCATGTTTCTTGGTTATGGAGATGTAGAGTTTGGTTATAGGTTATGGAATCCAGTGAAGGAAAAGGTCTTTAGATCCAGAGATGTTATCTTCCAGGAATATAAGACCTTGACTGATTTTGAAACATCAAAGAAGAATACTTCAAGTAATGGTGACATTTCTTTTTCTGTGCCAATTACTCCAATAGAGACTGTCACAAATGACGAGAAACTATATGAAGAGCATGGATCTATTGATATGCTTGAACAAGTTGATGTTGATGATAGTGTTGAGAAAGGGGAGTTGTCTCTTCCACTTGAAATTAGAGAAGAACCCCAGCTCATAAGATCAGCTAGAGAACATCATCCATCTACTAGATATTCTAGTTCAGAGTATATTTTAGTTACTGAAGAGGGGGAGCCAGAAAGCTTTTAAGAAGTTCAAAATCATAAACAAAAAACTAATTGGATAAAAGCTATGTATGATGAGATGAATTCTTTGATGAAGAATAATACTTATGAGCTTGTCGAGCTTCCTAGAGGTAGAAAAGCCTTGAAGAACAAGTGGGTGTTTAAGTTGAAGATGGATAGTGAGAAGATCGTAAAATATAAATCTCTCTTGGTGGTCAAAGGTTTTAATCAGAAGCAAGGAATTGACTTTGATGAGATTTTCTCTCGTGATGTGAAGATGAGCTCTATTCGAGTTATTCTTGGATTAATTACTAGTTTGAACCTTGAGCTTAAGCAGTTAGATGTGAAGACGATATTTCTTCATGGTGATTTGGAAGATGAAATTTACATGGATCAACCAGATGGTTTTGAAGTGAAAGGGAAGGAACACATGGTTTGCAGGTTGAAGAAGAGTTTATGTAGGTTGAAATAGGCACCAAGACAATGGTATAAACAAATTGAGTCTTCCATGGTAAGTCATTGCTATATTAGAATGGATGTAGATCATTGTGTATACTTTAAATTGCTTCCAGATAGTAAATTTATCATCCTTCTATTATATGTGGATGATATGCTGATAGTAGGACAAGATATTGCCATGATTAATGTTTTGAAAAAGAAGTTGTTTGGCTCTTTTGAGACGAAAGATTTAGGACCAGCACAATAAATTCTAGGCATGTAAATCCTTCATGACAGGAAAGCTAAGAAGTTGTGGTTGTCACAAGAGAAGTATGTTGAGCGGGTTCTAAGTAGATTTAATATGAATAGTGCTAAACCAGTTAGCACCTCTTGCTAATCACTTTACACTTAGCAAGAAATATTGTTCCACTACTCAAGAAGAAATGGAAGACATGGCAGCAATTCTGTACTTTCTAGTAGTTGGGAGTCTCATGTATGCACCCGGCCAGATATTGCTCATGTAGTTGCTTTAGTCAGCAGATTTCTTTCTAATCCAGGTAGAGTACACTGGGAGGCTGTGAAGTGGATCTCTAGATATATGACAGGTACTTCGAAGATGTGTTTAGGTTTTTGAGGTTCATAACCAATTCTAGAAGGATACACAGATGTGGATATCGCAGGCAACCTTGATGATAGAAAGTCAACTTCAGGGTTTGCGTTTACTTTTGCAAGGGGAGCTTTTTCGTGGTAGTCCAAATTGTAAAAATACATAGCTTTATCCACCACTGAATCTGGCAAAGAAATGCTTTGGATGAAAATATTTCTTCAAGAATTAGGCTTAAAACAAGATTAATATATGGTTAATTGTGATAGCCAGAGTGCATTGGAATTAAGCAAGAATGCCACATATCATTGTCGCACTAAGCATATTGATGTGAGGTACCATTGGATTCTTGATGCCATAAATAAGAAAGAAATATGTCTGAAGAAGATTCCCATTGATAAAAAACTAGCTAATATGTTGACTAAGATGGTGACTTGTGATAAACATCGGTTCTATGCCAAGGCGGTGGGACTAAGTTGCAAATGAGGAGTTTAAGTTTGGGCATCTCCCCATGGGCTGGAGGGGGAGATTGTTGGTTTGGTGGCCAAACTTCGATCCAGCCCATATATTATTAGTAATAAATACATGGGGTGAAATGCAAAAGAAACCCTAAACATAAATATATGGGTATTGAGAAAGCATCTATAGTGAGAAAAAAATATAAGTGTGGTTTTGTTCTCTGCATCCATTGGAAGGATGAAGGTGAAGAAAGCATCTCTTCTTCTATTGAATCCTAATCAAATTGGCAAGTTTGTTTGGAGAAATTTTGGAGGGTAATTTCTCTAGTTTATTCTTCTTGGTGTGATCATTCAAGAAAGGGGTTTTCTAGAGTTATTATTTGTATTTCTCCATTATTGGTGGTGATCTCAAGTGCGCATTTACTTGAGAATTTTTGTACTTCTTGATTTTGATAGTGGATTTGATTCGGAGTTTGGCCCATGGTTTTTTCCCTCTGAGCAGGAGAGTTTTCCATGTAAATTTTGTGTCTGCTCGATTGATTTTATTTATTGTTCAATTTAGTACCCAAAATTATTTTATTTACATCAAGAAGAATTTGCTTTAAAAAACTCAACACATTTTTCACACCAGGTTACACTATTAGCTCATAGTTCTCTTGATTTCAAATGCTTACCACATGTTTTTCATGCATCTACTTCTCAAATTAATGGAATGCCAACTCCTATTCAAAAACATAAGTCCCAATTCTTTCGCTTATATAGTTCAAACCCTAGTTGTCATATTCTTAAAGTTTTTGGCTATTCTATCAATCTTCTTCTTTGTCATATTGTTAAAAGATATTTAATTATCATATTAAATGTTGTGTCTATCTTTGTCCATCTACTTCTCGCTTTGGTCATAGATATTTATGCTTGGACTCTAATTATATATATATATATTGCATGGCATGCCACATTTGATGAATCTATTTTTCCTTGTCAATGTTCACGTCCTTTATCCAACACTATTACTCCTAGATCTTTCTAAGGATAACACTCTCATTGGTTGAAGCTACTATCAAATCATGTTCATTTACCCCTTTATTTACACTCCTATATCCTTCTCATACTTCTCCCAACCAACTACCCCTTCTTTTACCACTCCTACTCCCACTTTGTCTCCATCAACTTCTCCTTGTTTACACTTAATTGTAGACCCTCCTTTCATCCTCATCTATCCCGTAACCACATCCATCAACCTAGCCCACCTATAACAGTAGTAGCCATATCCTTTGTTAAAACTCATCCTATGCAACTATGTCTATCTACTATAAATAAATGTGTTGCCTTCTTAGCTCACCTTACCTCTATCCAACATGATTCAATTCCCTCATTTGAAACCAAGCTCCTTCTCTACTACAAACAAACATCCATTTTAGAGGACTGCCTTAAGAGAGAGTAAAACCTAGTCTTTTATTCCAAGCCCTCATTACCCCATCATCATCGGCAAAAAATGGGTTCATAGAAACATAATCTTGGTAATTATATTTCTCATTTCAAAGCCTATTATATTACAAAGGGCTATAATCAACAATATTGTCATAATTATGGAGATACATTTAGTCCCTTTGTCAAAGCATTCACCATATGAATCTTCATTGCCTTTGCTGCCTTGTATGACTATCTTCTTCAACAAATTGATATCTCAAATGTATTTTTACATGGCTATCTGCATGAAACAATACTTATGAAACAACCTGATAGGCATATGTTCTCCTCGTAAGCTTCTCTAGACAGCCTTTACGGCCTAACTTATAGGCATAAGCCTTGCCCGTAAGTCCCTCTGATTCTCCTTATACTCCTCTTTATGGGTATAAGCATGCCCGCAAGATTCTCTGAATAAGGCTTACGAGTGTAAGCATGCCTGTAAGGTGTCGTTAAATGGGCTTATCTGGCCTATTGTTCAATGATTGATGCCAAGAGAGCTCCATCTTCCTCATTTGGCTTAAGAGTACTTCGTTTGGCTCTTTCTCATCCTTAAGCACTACTTGAAGCTTGAAGATACAATGTTCACCATGTTTAGCAATGAATTCCACAGAATGCCTGAAAGGACCATCTAGAGGAGCTTATAACCAGAGCATATGCTTGTAAGGGCGATCGCAAGGGACAACATAATAAAACTTATGGTCGAGCGCTTATGGCAGTAAGACCTTATGGATGGAACTTATGGTCGTAAGTGTTCCCATTAGGCTTATGACCCATCTTCTCCAGTTCCTTACGGTCATGTCCTTAGGCCCGTAAGCACCCGATAAGCAGCTGAGTATAAATAGATCTAATGAGGATTTTTCATCGTATTCTTTTGGATTTCTTTTGATTCTTTTCTTGGAGGCAAAGCTAGGGAAAAAGGGGCTAATCTAGTAGGAAATTGGGATCCACATTCAAGGGGAGAGTTGATCGTAGCCGTCAAGCTCATCTTGGAGACATTCATGGAAGCTTTGCTAGGGTTTCTTTGTTGATTCATCTCCGCCGCGATTAAGGAAGGGGTTTTTATATTTTCAATGTCTGTCATCATGTCTTATTGTTTGAATGATTGCCTCCATTAATGGAGGGCAAATTTGTTAGATGTTTGGGCATAATGAACTCTAGGATTTATCTTTTGACATTGGTTGTTGAATTCATGAGATTTACTTATTTTCCTTATTGCAATCCATTCTATTTGAATCTAATTACTTGTTTGAATGCTTGATTTCTATTATGGTGAAAGCCCTAGTTATCATACTTGTGCTTTGTGATGAGAAGAAATTCCAACCTAGCATAGATATGCTACAATTAGAGAGAATTGTGAGTAAGCCTAGACATAGGGTACTTTGGAGACCCCATCTCTCTCAATTCTCCCTAGTGAGTTAATGAGTATCTCCATACTCTTTGCAATCATGTAGAGAATTTTTAGGAAAAATTGCATCCCTACTCAGTATTTGGATTAGGGGTAATCTCTCCTCATAAGAAAGACTACCTATTTAAGAATTTCTCATTAGGTAACGGTGAGATTTCATAGAGTGTTAATTGATTATGCGGATGAATGTATCAGCTCTGCACCGATTCAGTTGTTCTTGACCATCTAATGAGGGATTTAGTATAATTCAGAAATCCTTTTTCGATTCAAATAGGATTGCATACCTAGACAACCTTTATCCTACACTTTATAAAACCCTAGAAGGATGCTATGCCCGGACATCGCTTTCCTTCCCTAATTTCTATCTTTTTATTTTCGCACTTCTTGCTTTTTTTCATTCTTTTGTTCATACACACACTTGATTTGTTAGACTAATTCTTGGAACTAGGGTTACTATTAGTATTCTCAATCTTCCCTGTGGACCGACATCTTGCTTTCATACACACTTTATTACACGATCAGCACATACACTTGCATCCCTATCAACAATGAAGCTTACGGTCCAGTTCTTACTGTCGTAACTTAGGCAACAACATAAATAGAAGACCTTAAAGATGGGACTTACAATCGTAGTGTTCCCCTGTAAAAGCTCGTGACCCATCTTTTCTAGCTCTTTACGGCTATATCCTTATGCCTCGTAAGCTGCTGTATACAATCGAATATAAATAAACCTAATGAGAATTTTAGGGCATCTTTTGTTCAATCTTTGATTCTTTTCTTGGAGGTAAGGTAAGGGAAGAAAGGAGGTGAATCTCCAGGGCATCATAGGTGACTTTTAGAGGAAATTTAGATCCCTACATCAAGGAGAGAGATCGTAGTCTCAAGCTCACCTTGGCGTGCGTCGTATTTTTGGAGTTTATCGGCGATCTATCTCTTGCACGAATAAGAAGGGAGTTTATATGTTTTATGATAAGTGCTTGTGTACTAGTAATACTGAAGTATTCTTTTCTTACAATGAGCATTACTTTTATTAGATTTTATCACTTATACATGTGTATTCGTATTTTTTGTGCATGTAGGGTTGTGGAGATAAGTGTGGAAGAAAGAAGCCAATGTAGATCGTAAATACACTTTTATTGATGAAATCTTGGAGTGAACAAACATGAAGACACAAGTTGTGCTCAAATACATATGAGTGTGCCAACCTCCGCTGTGCTCGAGTGAGCATGCAAATTGGAGGGGCACAAAGGTGATTTAGCGACTTGTGTTCCGACTTGTGCAATAATAGCAAGATTGTCATCAAATGTGATTTTATTGAAGATGCAACAAGATCTACCGCATGGATGTGTGCCCATTCATGTAGCCTCGATGAAAGTATGGATTTAGGAGTATTTTAGCGGAGCACTGTAGCATATTACTTTTAGCAAATCATCAGAGCAAAATTACTGCTCACGAGCACCGAAAAAAATCGATTCTTGTAGATTCACACGGGCAAGTGCGAGTTTAGAGGACTAAACTCTTTTAAGGAGGGGAGGATTGTGGACCCTGCCCATAATCAGAGCCTGCTTAAGTTACTAAACATGCTTACCTTCCCCTTAATCCATTATTTTGGCTTCTTGCTATGATAAGCTTGCGAATTGAGGAAAATATGGAAGGATTCCCGGATTCAGCCCCATCCTTGTCGGCTGGTAATAATTCCTCATCTCTTTGCCTTATCTCTACCCCTCCCTTGCTTTCTTCCACCCTTTAACCTCATTCTCCTCTCCCTTGAAGCCTCAACAGTGAATAACTTTACTGGAGCACTGTAGCGGGGACGATCAAACCGAGGAGGAGCTCTTCAACTTGTCAACAACCTAGAGGTATTTACTGAAGGTTGTTCACATTGTCCAGAAGATAACTTCTCTTTCATGCATGATTGTTGTTAGCTTGTTGCTTATGTTTGCATGAGGTTGTTGTTTGATTTTTTCTTTGTACTTATCATTGCATGAAAAAACTCTCTTTATGCATGCTGAAACTTGCTCTTGTGCCACTTGAATATCTTTAGTTCTTGACCTCCAAGCTACATAAAGTTTTTACTCATGGAACCATCTATATTGTTAAGCAATTATGCTTGAAACCCAAGCCAAAAACCCAAGTTTTTGCTTGCCTAATGAATGTATAGTTTGTAGTTATGGCATGTGTGTTAGGCCTTGCAAATTTCTGCATCCTTGTGCATGACTTTCTAAGGCATTTATATTTTTTTGTTACCAGAAAAGCTAGTGAACTTGATCCCTTTCTTGAGCTTTGCATCCCTACTTGTTTGCATGGAAAACAAAAGATTAGAAGCCTCTAAGATGTGGTCCGGTGTTTAGATCAACGTGCTTTTCAAACAAGGTTCATAATACTTCATACTTGGCCATTTCTTATAGCTGGTAGTTGGTTGCATGTCATGCTTTGATTCTATAACCATCAAGTATAGTATAGATATTTATATACATATTCACTTTTTGGTAGCCTTTTGAATATAGTAGTATATATATATCCACACATGTTGGTTCTGCAACCATAAATATGTGATAATATATACCTGCATGCATGCATTGATTTGCTAATTGTGCTAGGAGACTTATTTCCATCCTTGTTTCTCTCACCTCCTGTTCTTGTTCTTGTTAATCATTCTATGTTCCTATTTCACATCATTGTTATTACCACTAGTATTAGTATTATGCTAGGTCTACTTGTAGACACTTTCAAACTGTTGTTGCTTTAATTAGGTATTTAGACATAGTTCGATGTCATTTATTATAGGACCACCGTGAGACATTTATTTGGATCTCAATTGGGATTAGACTATTGTCAAGTAAGTAATCCCTTGAACCCTTGTATTTGAAATTTTGTTAATTTTAAATTTATTATTTATTTATTTATTGTTATTTCATTTCTTTGAAATTTTCTGAAAATTATTTGTGATTATTCATTGAAATTTATGTTGGGTAATGTCATCACATTTTATTGCTTATATCTTAGATAAATAACCCCTAGGCTTAGTTGGAACATAGTATTTTTATCTTACCAATCTTTATGCTTATTTATTTTCCCTTATCAACCAAATTTTTATAATAATATTTTCTTTACCATCCAATCATACAACATGATGATTTGGAATTAAAATCTTAGTCATTCAAATAGAATTAGAGGGTTGGTAGATTTTGGATATTTATTTATTTCATTATTATTTTTATCATTTTCTTTATGAGATATTTTAGTGGGAATTTACCTTTCATTGCCTCTTAATGTGGGAGTTTGGCAAGATTTGGAAGTTGGGAATCTTTTTTGTGTATTTAGCAATTATTTTAACTATATAATTATTTTTATCATTTATTGTTTATTTATTTATTTACTTTATAATATTACCTGAATTTTTGGAAAATACTTGTGAATATTCTGTATTCTTGGCTTGGAAATGTGTCTGAATATTTTGGTCTCCAAATGAGCGATATGAATCCCTATCAGTGGGGGTTAAACCCAGACCTTGTCAACAAGTAATTTTGGGAAAATGAGACTGCAGTTTTAGCACCGTGTCCGTTCGGTGAAATAATCAACGACCACCTGGTATTCAGTCTCGGGTCACCGAGGGTAAATAAATGATTTTTGTTATTTTGGCTCGGGTCTGTCACCGAGGATAAACAAATGACCTTTGGCACTTACAGTGAATTTGGAGATATACACTGGATTTTGTTATCTACGTTTCATTCTTTGGTTTTGATAATATTTATTGGTGCTATTGATTTTTTGTACAATTTTTAATATTTGAACTTTTTGTTTTCAATTTGTTTTGGATTACTTACTTTGCTAGTGAGCTCATGGATTATTTTAAATCCTTTTCAGATCAGGAGCAGTAGACCCAGGGATCTTAGAAGGCTTCTAGTAGATGTCTTCTTTGGAATTATGTCTTATGGCTTATGTCTTTGTATCGGTTGTATTATTGTTTAAGAACCTCCTTGTATTTGAGTTTGGTTGTAACCTTAAGTTGTACTCTTATTTGGTATTTTGTCAAGTTATTTTCTACTCCTACTATGTGTTTAGGTTTTGAGGCCTTGTAGGTTCATTGGGCCCCGCCCTATGGGCCTGCGGCCGTTTGTCAGCGCACTAGGTTCGGGGCGTGACAGGGTGCCCCTGTTGGTCAGGCATACCGGCGTGGGAAATTTCCACACACCCATGTGGGTGCGTTCAGAGGCAAAGTGTGCTATCCCGAGAGCACACACGGGCATGTGACTACCCTATGAAGTTCACCTGTGGAGTAACACGAGCGTGGGTAATTTCCACACACTCGTGTGGATGCATAGAACTCAAAAGGCCACGATTTTTCTTTATAAATCTATTGTGCCTTTTCATTTTCGCACTCCCAAACACTTAGAGAACACATCCTTGCGCTCACCCGACTTCTCACCATCGATTTAGAGGGGTTTCATTCGAGTTTTCCTGCTGTTTTCGAGATTTTCATCTTTATCTTGTCTGTAAATCCTCATTCCCTCTTTTTTTCGGCAATCTTGATTTATTTCGATTAACCTGGTGATTGTTGCTTCATTTGTATGTTAAAATGGTTAGTGCGTGTTTTAGAGTGAGTTTTGAGCAAATTTTTGATGTATTTGTGGAATTTTTGCATAGTGGCCATGCGGCTTTCACCCCCCGTGAATCCACACGGGCGTGTGGAATTTCCACACGGCCATGTAAATTTCTGCAGTATTAAATCTTTGAGTTTATTTGATCAATTTTCTTCGAGGCTGAGGGAGATGTAGTCGAGGGTTCACAGCCAGCGTAGGAGCCCCAGCAGGTGCAGATGGAAACCGATGCACCTCACACCGCATAGGAGCCATCTCCAGTGCATATTCTATCTTCTTCTTGAGCCTACGATTGTTTTGAGAGGCTCGAGAGTACAGTGGGTGTGTTACAAACTGAGATTGCTGAGGTTCACGTGATACAGGCTGTGAACCACACGGAGATGATGGCGTGTCTCGATATTTTACAGCAGTTACTCAAGCGGGACAAGACATCACCCTTTTTTATGAGACCGAGGACCCCTCAGGCATCACCGACACCACCATCACCAGTTCCAGCAGCACCAACAGATCCACCAGCATCACCTTCATCACCAGCAGCAGTAGCAGTAGAGATAGCACCAGACACCGATGCTTGAGGCGTCTTTACTTTCTTCATTCTTATTTTTCGTATTTCATTTCAGTATTATGTTTTAGACTTGTACTTCTCAGAAAGGATTCTCCTTCTGAGTTTATCTTTTATTTTCGTTGTCTCAAGTTGTATTTCATTGCTTTATCTTTATATATTCGAGTTTATTTTATTTTTGTTGAGCTTCATTGAACCCCCTTGTGTATAAGTGCAGATGGTCTTGTGAGTATCGAAATTGAGGAATAGTCATATATATGGTCATTGTGATTTTCACATGGCCGTGTGTGCTCCATAACCCATTGGGACTCAACTCTCAAGGAAAATAGCTCCATCAAACGTACCATTAGGAGTTCAGGGGAGTATAGTTTCAATTTCCCACCTTCACATATGGTTTTGATTGTTATACTTTTTATTGTGCTTGTATGCGTACATTGAGGACAATGTACATCTTAAGTGTGGGGGGGAGTTCACATTACACATGTCTATACTTACGCTTTTATTGATCATGCTCATGTAGCCAATGGCAGTTCACCTTAGTTGCAATGATTGTATTCTTAAGTTTAGGAGAATTTTTTAACATTAAATGTTCTCATGCTCTAGTTTCTACTTGAATTTCTAGGAATTTTTGCCCGATTGACCCTTGTTGTACTATTCGCTATTTAAACCTTGTGGAAACTCAAGTTCGATGTTTAAAGGGACTAGGTTAGTTGCTTCTTGTTATAATTTCTTTGACATAAAAAAAAAGTTAGTTTTGTTTTGTTTGTGCATTGAGAGGTGGAAGGAGCTACAACCTATGAAATATGGAGCTACTCTCATAAGTCGGATACTAGTTATGCCCTAATGAGATAAAGAGCTATCTCATGGGATGAGTGAGAGCTACCTCCTCGAAAGTGTGAAAGGCACCTTAGCGGCCGCTTCGGAAAAGGCTATCTTAGAGGATGTGTGAAGCTACTATCATCTCTTTTCTTTCTTTTTGTACATAAATAAGTCCCTATAACTTAGAGCTTTGAGGAGTATACGTTGGATTGACTTGAATGAGTTCACACACACACTTACATGATTTCGGGTTGTTGTCCTTTTTTATTCAAGTTTTTAGCTAGAGCAATGATTTTTTGTATTTTGTGTTAAAATTTCACTTACTTGTAGAATGCTTCACTTGCATGCTTTTGGTGAACCTAAGGTGAAGCACTTTCAATATTGCCTTCTTCTATGCTTCAATAATTTATTTTTGCTTGAGGACAAGCAAAAGCTTAAGTGTGGGAGAGTTTGATAAGTGCTTGTGTATTAGCAATACGAAGTATTTTTTTCTTACAATGAACATTAATTTTATCAGATTTTATCACTTATACATGTGTATTCATGTTATTTTGTGCATGTAGGGTTGTGGAGACAAGTGTGGAAGAAAGAAGCCAAAGTAGATCGTAAATGCATTTTGCTGATGAAATCTTGGAGTGAACAAACATGAAGACACAAGTTGTGCTCAAAGACATATGAGTGTGCCAACCTCCGCTGTGCTCGAGTGAGCATTCAAATTTTAGGGGCACAATGGTAGTCACACTCATGTGTTCCAACTTGTGCAATACTAGCAAGATTGTCATCAAATATGATTTTATTGAAGATGCAACGCGATCTACCACATGGATGTGTGCCCATTCATGTGGCCTCGATGAAAGTGTGGATTCGGGAGTATTTTGACGAAGGATTGTAGCATGTTATTGTAGCAAATTGTTGTTGCAGTTACTGTTCATAGGCCGCTGAAAAATCAATTCATGCAGATTCACATGGGCGTGTCGAAACTCCACACGCCCGTGTGGATGCCCGATTTCAGCCTATTTAAGTCATGACTTCTGCCCATTTTGAGGATCCTTTTTCCCATCTTTTGCCCATCTCTTCACCATCTTTTTAGGCGCTCGCGGCTAGGGTTTGGAGAGGCGTTGACTAGGTTTTTGGAGTGGTTCTACGGCTTTCAGCACCATGTTCCTTCTGAAGATAGTTATTGGGGAGCTTTCGTCGGCATTGATTCGGTGAGGTGTGCCCTAGGCTTGATGAGGGAACCTTTGGAGAAGACGCGGCTACTCCACAAAACCATCGATACGGACACCACGGGGGGTTTTATTCATGGATTGCATATCTTTACTCTCGATTCCATTATTGATTGTATTTTACTCCATGGAGAGCTAAACCCCTAGTGGCTACTTGGACTTGTAAACCCTATGATGATATTGTTTCTTTGACCTTTTTTATGCTTTCTTTAATTGATGTTTCAATTGAGTTCCAATCTAGAATGCTTGTTGAGGTTATTTTCCTTTAGAGTGATACTAGGGTTGAGAATCCATCTTGGTAACCTTTGTGGATGAGTGACACACCATGACAGTTAGATAATGCTAGACTAGAGAGGGTTGAGAGGATGAGTTGAGAGGTAGCGGAACGTTCTCTTTCCCCTCCGGTGTGATTTATTTTACCTCCACATTCCAAGAGTTCTTTGCAGTCACAATAGAGTGAAGTGCTAAAAGATAAACTCCATTGGGGCTTAGTTGCGCAAGCAACAGAGTGAAGCATTGAAGTAATCCTTAGTATCTGTGGCTTAATTGTGACTAGGGGTCTTTCACCTGGACCAAAGGGTTAGATCTATATTAGGGAATAGGGTTTATTATTTGGAGTCCCTAGAGCTTTAAGCAACCTTACACAGTGTGAGGCATCGAGACTGAGTGATTTAGGATTAGTCAAAGTTGACCTTAGGTTTGGGACCGCGTGTTTTAGGATTTTCATAACTCATTAAGCATCAGTTGAGAAACATCATGGTTGGTCTTGCACTTGAAACAATAGTCCTAGGGTGAGCAATATACAAGTGCCTCAATTTCTGTCGATTTTCTCTCCTATCTTTTATTTGCGCCTCCTTCTTCTTTCATTGATTTAGTTCACACCACTATCGATTCATCTTCATTCTAGTTAAATAGCAATCTTTGTGTTTCTGATCACTATTCCTTGTGGATATGACTACCATACTCACCAGGGTATTATTACTTCGACAAACCCGTGCATTTGCGATTCACACGCAAAAGGGCGTTGTCAGTTTACATTCATTTTATCATGTCTTATATTTTGGATGGTTGCCCTTTAATTAATGGAGGGCTAATCTATTAGACATTTGGGCATAGTTTAAACTCTAGGGTTTATCTTTTGACTTTAGTTGTGGATTTATGTAATTTATTTGTTTTCCTAATTGCAATCCATGTTATTTGAATCTAATTGCATGTTTGAATGCTTCATTGTTATTTGTGGTGATAGCTCTAGTTATCATACTTGATGTATTTTGTGATTAGTAGAAATACTCACCTAGCGTAGACATACCATGATTAGAGGGAATTGTGAGTAAGCCTAGAAATAGGGTACTTTGGAGACCTTGTCTCCCCGAATTCTCCTAATTGTGTTAATGAGAATTTCCATGCCATTTGCAATCATGTGGAATAGATTTTAGGAGAAATTGCATCTTTATTCTGTATTTGGATTAGGGGTAATCTCTCTTCAAATGAAAGATTACGTATTTAAGAAATTCTTCTTAACTCGCATTGAGATTTTAAGAAGTGTTAATGTGATTGTGTGGTGCCTATATAAGCAATACACCAATTCAGTTACTCTTCGCCCAAGAATGAAGGGTTTAGTATGATTTTGGAAACCTTTTGGTTAAAATAAGATTACATGATTAGATTACCTTTGTCCTAATCTTATAAAACCCCAGAGAGATGTTATGCCCGGACATTGTTTCTTCTCCTGACTTCTCCTCCTTATGTTGGTATTCTTTGTTTCTGTTTTCTATTTCTTTCATTCACACCCATCACTACTATCGGTTAGGTTAACTTTTGAAATTAGGGTATGTACTAGTAATCTTATTCTTTCCAGTGGACCAATATCTCGCTCTTTAGCACTTTATTAACCGATTGGTAAGTACACTTGCATCCCTATCAGCTATACCCATAATGGCCATAAATCCATCTCGAAAACTTCTTTATTTAGCCCTTATGCTCTGGCTTATAGGCACAAGTCCACTCACAATTTCTTCTCTTTAGGACTTATGGCCATAAGGCGAGCTATTAATCTAGTTATAAGGTCTTCTGTTGGCTCTATTTTCTTGTTATTCTACCGAGGCTGCCTTCTCTTCATCTTTATGGGAGTAAGAAACCCATATAGTTGTCAAGAATGTCTTGAATTGAATGAATATTACCTAAACTTTTCCCTTATGCTCCATATACTCCATTTGTACCCTCATCTTATAATATAAGCACTAGTTTGTCTACTAATCATCTAACAATCATGCTAAGTGTAAAAAATAATAGCTACAATACAAGCACACTTACTCACTGAAATTCCCTCACACTTGAACTTTTTCTTATCATCAAGTGAAGAAAGCACTAAAAATCAAAAAAGATATGTGCTTGACCTCAAGATTGGGGAGTCTTAAGAGTATAAGGAAGAGTCTCTAGTGTCGAATATAAAAATTTCATGTTCTAATAAAGAGAATAGTAAAGCTCTATTGAAAGTCTCAATGTGTGTGTTTATGTGTGTGTGTGTGTGTGTGTGTGTTTGTGTGCACAACACTCTCTACTTCATCCTCTTCCACTGCAAATAAACTTGCATAGTAGAAACTTATTGGACTATTGATGTTTACATTTTTTCTCTTATAAGTGGTAACTACATACAGCTCCTTAGGTAGCCATGTCTCTTGGGCCCCAAGAGTGGCTTTCACACTTTAGGACAGTGGATTTTACTCGTCCCAAAAGGTACCTCTTTCTCTCAGTAGGGCATACTCAATATTCAACTTTCCAGGTGTAGCTTCGCACTTCAAGGAAGATAGCTTTTTCGTCCTCCTTTCTTCTCCTTATATTCAACTTTGTTTTTCTTTCTTTTCTAGCCTAAGAGTTTTACTACATCAAACATTCTGAGTATCTAGAGGGCTATAGTATAGAATTAGTGTGCTTATTGCTCAAATGTAAGTGAATAGGCTACGAATAAAGTAAGCCAAAATGAATACTCAACACATGTTCACTCTTATATTGTGAAACTCCTACTAAACCTTCAAGTATGCCTGGTACTTCCCTGGCTAATTAGAAGTGATGAAAAGCCATTAAACCACAAAACTGGGCATGGTTCACTCTTATCTCGCTGGCGTGGTGGGGTGCATACCTAACACCAATGAGTTGGCTGAGTATGCGACACCCAAACTGAAGGGAGTTAACCTTTATGCCTGCAAATCCTGCTAGACAAAAGGGATCCGTTATAACTCAACAAATAAAAAAATAACAAGAACAAAAAGAACAAAAGGAAAATGTACTTAAGGAAAATAAAAGATACAAGTTTAGCAAGGTGAAACCTTGCTAGCTGATATAAAATACAAGATAACATAAATAAAAAGCACAATGAAGATAATGAAAAATAAATAAAAATGTTGATCATTGTTATCTCAGTCCTCCTAGCCTGTTGGTAGAGGCAGAGGGAAGAGGCGAGAGAGAATGTCAAGGGCCCCTACAAGGTTGGCCTACGTCCTGCTCTAGGCCTTAAAGATAGCCCTTTTATAGGCCCTTATTATGAGCTGATCGGCTCAAGGTACCTCTATAAGCCCATCAAGAATTTATAGGCAGTGGTACTATCTGCATGGTGATAAAGCTACTAATAAGGATTGCGAATGTGTAGCCAATGGTGGAGATATTGATTGTGAATAGCACACAGTGTAAGAATCCCCCTTGGGCTTGTCCTTGTCCCTATCAAATGGAAACTCTATGGTGCTAAGGGAAAGGAAGTATCCAAAGCCTCTCCGCATGATCATCCCCATTAGTAGGAGGATCATGATCTCTAGGGGCATCGTGCCACCCACTATCTGTGCCCCTTGAGCCGCATGATAAGTCCCATGCCTCGAATTACTCGTGTGATGTATAGTCCTGACCAAAATGGCTCATAAGAGCGTAAGCTAGCCTTGGTGTACAATGTAGCATGCGAGTGCATGGTTGAGGTGGATAGGGAGGCACTAGATCATGATGTAAAGGAAATAGAAATCCTGTCACCCACTATGCAGGTGTTGTTCGCCCAAAAGGCAATCGAATAGCTAATCACCCCATGCATTTTTTCTATGTGCCGATCTAATGGAAGATTGATCTACAGCTCATTGTATTGATTAGTAGTGGTGAAGTCATTCTCATACAAACCCATCAACAACTCAAACTAGGTGTAGCTAAGGCACCGATGCTAGCCGAATAGCTAAAACTAAATCTCTTGGGCCTTACATACCTCCTAGCTCTGATCTACTCGAAGATGTTGAGCACCTTGAGAGTAGTGTTACGGTAAATGGTAAGGACTAATATTACCCATGAAACTCAAGTGCACATGCCGATCAAGTAGTATAGGTTACTAAAAGCAGGGTTATTGATCTATGAGGAACTAGAGAGTATTAGCACTAATTCTCAAGTCGTCAATTAGCCTAAAAAAAATTGTGGGTATGAAATCTAAAAAAATAAGAAGTAGAGCAGAAGTAAAATCACGGCAAGTTAAGCATGTAAGAAGGGTGTTCAGGCATAAACTTCCACTAGAGTTTGGTTGAGTCCTGAACAAGGTAGCATAAGATTTTACAATACAATTGAACCGAGAGAGTTCCTAAATTATATTGTCTACTTTCTCAAAGTGAGCAATAACTAGTCTCATACAGCACTGTTATCGATAACCTTATGATTGCATTACACATTGTTAACTCTATCTAGAGAAGACACGAATTCAATTAGTAGTCAATCCCTCTCTTAAGGCTATTAACCTTAATCCCAAACAAAGCTAGATTAGGATTTATCCCTAATACTCACTCTCTACAATTGAATCACAATTGGAATCTTATATTAACTCACTCGGAAGGATAATTGGGAGAGAAATCTCAATTCTTAAGTGCCCTATATCTAGGCAGACTTGTGATTCCTTTCAATTATGGTATGTCTATACTAGGTAAATCTCTTGATTTGTTACCCAAGTACATCAACTATGAACTCTCGGCTTTTCCTACAATAGAGTTTAAGAAAAATAATAACACACAATTGAATTTAACATAAATGTATTGTAATAGATTGATCGATATATGCTTCAAAGTCTACAACTAATGTCATCAAAAAGTAAACCCTATGCTCTATCCATACCAAAACACTGAGAATTTTAGTTCTCCATTAGAGGAAAGCAATTATAAAATCCAATCAATGTGAAGAAAATAAATAAAAACATTAAAACTTTCTTTACGTTCGCTACCTCAGGGTGTAGGTGAATCTCCCAACAATCTTCCACAAACGCCATTGAGAAATCACCTTGACGGCTCCAATGATGCCCTAGATTATTGATAAAGCTTTCCAAGTTGCTATATTACTAGAGGAAGACCTAGAGATTCTTTCTCCTCTCCTTCCTTTGCTTGGTCACCAAAAGTCTCCCCAAAAATCCTCAATAAAATTTTTTATACCTAATTCCTTACAGGCAACTTACGAGCTAAGAATAAGAAAATAAGGAGCTGGAGATAATGGGTCACATTCCTTACGAGTATATTATGGCCATAAGCTCCACCTAGAAGGTCTTCTGTCTTACTATTACGGTCTAGCTTATGGGTATATATGCTAGACCGTCAACTTATCTGAATGGTGCTTGCAACCTTCCTTATGGGCTTATGTGCTCCACGTAAATTCTTGTGAATGAACTTTATACCCCAGCTTACAGGTGTAAGTCCTGCCAGTGAGGCCCTCTGCCTAGCAGTTATGCTTCAATTTACTAGCAAAAGCATACCCGCAAAGTTCTCTGGGTGAGGCTTATGGTCATAAGTTGTGGCCATAAGGG